>NC_142927.1:13639854-13939854 GCF_054131065.1 Drosophila arizonae | reverse complement strand
TATACACGTGTACACAAGCACACACACATGCATACATGTGCACACACACACACACGCACAAAATACACACAGCTGCTAGTAGTTGGCGATGCTGGGATTCATGCAAAATTCACAATTTGAAGCTGAAACTTGAGCAAATTTCGATATTTTCCATATTAAGTTGAATAAGTTGGATAGTAATATTAACTAATGTCTCATTAAGTATAAGCACCTAATACACCAAGAAAAATTCATTTAGTAGCCAAAAATTAGATTAAATAATTGCAAATTTTGATTTCCCTGCAAGATATCAGGTCATATATCAACATGCAACATTAATCATTTTTAATAATTAATAAATATTTTTATTAATATTTAAAAAAGATTTTTTAATGATAGTTAAAATATTTTACTAAGTAATGATATATAATAAAAATAAATTGAAATTAATAATACACTAAATTATAGACTAACAAGCCGAAGGCCTCTGTAGCCAGTGTTTTGTATTATCTCTAATCGCTAAATAATTTTGTTAAATTAGCTGTAAATTGAATATACTATAATTAAATTTAAGCTTTTAGATTATATATGACAATTTTTATCTACAGCTCATTTCATAGTCGAATAGAGAATATGCTTTCCAATTGACGTATTTTATTCAAAGCTCTTATTTAGTTAGAAAATTCTTTATAAACATAAACAGCTAGAGGACTATCGAAATCTACCGATATCAAGAATCCATTTACTAATTGTCTCGATTTCGATCGGGCGTGGCCGTTAAATTCTGTGCTTAAGCTTGAACATTTGCTAGATTCTAAAAAAATCTGAGCATGGCTCGTGGCTTTGTGCCGTTATCTGAGCTGAGTATACTCTGAGATAGTCGGAAATTGTGCTATGGATATATTAATAATGAACTGTGAAAAAATACCAAATCATAAGAAATAAACTACAAATTTATGAAATTAATTTATTTAATAATTATATGAAACTTGAAAAATCTGAATAAGCGCTTGCAATGAATAAAAGCACATTTTAAACGAATGCCAAAATATTGTTTACTGGGTTATCAGGCGAAAGCTAAAAAGCTAACTGAAAGAGCAAAGTTAAGCTTTGTGCAGACAGCTGCCGGCAAATAAAGAGAGCGAGAGAGAGGGGGAGGAGGGAGGGAGAGTGAAAGTAGAGCAATATATAATAACTTTAATTAATCTACAGTTATTCAACAATGCCAACTAACTGCTTATATATCAAATCTTATTAATTTAAAGCAGCTACATTTCAAGTCAACATAATAAACCGTTAATTATAGCACAAGAATGTGGAGCAGGAGTCAAAGCAATGCAACAAGTGTTTCAAGCTTTTCGGCAGATGTGCTGCTGCTCTCTCTCGCTGCGCAGACGCGCTGCCTCTGCTTGTGCAGGAGCTTTAAAGCTTTGCGAAAGCTTCGCCTACAGCCGCTGCCATGGCACGCAGCATCAGTCAGCTGCGCTGCACACTAAACCCAAACTTGAGGCGAATATCACCAATGAGAATCATCTGATTTTTGTTGTTGCTCCTGCTGCTGCTGCTGCTGCTTCGTTGCTTTTCTCAATGAATGAACGGGCCCCCGTCGGCCGCTGCCGTCGCTGTTTGTCGAGCAACGTAGGGACGTGGGTGCTCGCGCTGTCGCCATCGTCGTCGTCGTCGTCGTCGTTGTCGTTGGTGTTCATCAGTTGGCAGCGTCGTCGTTTGCCGTCAGTCGCTGGCAACATTTTGGCGCGTGTTGACATGCTAACGAAATTCGGTTAACGCGACGCGCGAAGCTTTTACCGTTAAACGCTTTCAGTTCAGTTTACCGTTATTCGCTTGTCATACGCTTCAAATCAAAATTGTAACCGTAAAACAACAGTTGCAACTTGGCTTTGCCTTTGGCCTCTTCTCAGTTCCGTTTGTTTGTTTCTCGCAAATATCGCAAATATTTTATTTTGTCTTTGTTTTGTTTTTTTGTTGTTTTTGTTTTGTTCTCGTGCTGTGCTTTTGTCGTTGTTGTTGTCATCACGATTGTTGTTACACTTCAGCCTGTCTTGCCATATATTGTTTGTCGCCAACCAGCCAGCCGAGCGACAAAAAGGTGGCCCAAAACCGGAGGCAAAAGTATTTTTAAACAGAATTGCGCTTTCATTATAAAATATATACAGATAGATATATGTATATATATATATTTTTAATGTGGGGCTACTCGTAAAACACTTTCATCAGATTTTAGGCGGACATATCCCTTTGTTCTGTGCCAGTGTTCGTATGTGTGTGTGTGTGTGTGTGTGTGTTTCTCTGTCTGTGTGCCGGCATTCTGTTTGGCGCGTAAAATGGCGTCTGTTATCAGCGAGGCTGCTTATCAGGTGCACAGGCCACTAAATCACTGACTCGACACACAATAAACATGTTGCTGTTGCTGTTGTTATTGCATTGCTCCTGACAGAGACACACACACACACACACACATGCACACTGGAACAAGAAATAACACACAAAGCACTTGTCTGCTGCATGTAAACGGAATACATAAATATCAAAATGTGCGAACGTGTCCTCATCTTTCTATGTGTGCGCGCGCGCGTGTGTGTGTGTGTGTGTGTGTGTGTGCGCGTGTGTTAGTGTCTTTGTATGTGTGTGTGTCCCTGCGATAGCGCGATTATCATTTACTGTTTACATTGTCGCTGCGTTGGCCAACAACTGGCAACAATGGCAACGCGACACTGACGAACCGTTAAAATCTGTGACCGGAAACGGAAATCCATGTAATGGCATTTTTAATGCGTGCAATCGCTAGCTGAAATGCGTTTTTAATTTGGCATTTGTCAGTGCCTAACGGAACCCTATGCAAATATACACGAACACACACACACACACACATATGTACATGTAAGTCCCCACAAGCATAAAACATACATAAATTCATATCACATAGAAGTGCTCAACTTTCAAATGGCACTTTTGCAGCACACACCCATACATACCCACACACACACGCACACACACACACACACACTCACACACACAAGTTGCTGTTGACAGCACTTCAATTGTTGCCAACTTAAAAACTAAGGCAAATGGTTTATGACATCAAGTGGTTGCAGACGCTCGAGCAACAACAATTTTTGTTGCCTACTTTCGAGCGCGTGCTGCAAAAACTTTGAGTTTTTCTGCTGCAAGCGCAAAAAGCGAGTGAAAAAAGTGTGAATTGTGTGCAATTCCAACAAGTTAGATTAAATATATATAAATCTTAATTAATTGTTGCACAGTTTTTTAGTAAATGACTCTGAAAGTTGGGGCAAAAATGAGAGAAATGTCAGAGCAAGTAGTTTGTTTATACATGAAATAAATGACTGAAAAGCTTGTCAATATATATAGAGATTATTAAAATAAATATTTTGTATAATATACAAAATTGGAAAAATATATAATAAAAAGGAGACATGGGCTGTAGACAACTGATTGAAGAGCTTAAAATAAATTTATGAAATATTGTATATAATAGTAAAGATTGATTTAAAAACAATATATACAAATTTTAAAATTAAAAAAAGAGTACAAATTGTTTTATTATATCATAAACATTAAAACGATTTAAAAAACATTTTGAAGTCTCCTTTTGATTTAATAACAGAAACTAAAAGAGAAAAAAACACAAAATTTTATAAAACTTATGAAAATGAAAAAAATAACACCCAGCTTACAAATGAATGATTTTTTATTATTATTTATTAATAAATCTTTTGTATTAAGAAAATCGTGAAACATTTTATGTTATTATAAATCTAAAAATATAAATAAATTCAATATAAAAGCAATTTATTCGTATAACATTAAACATATCAACAAATATTAATATACAAAATTACAATTTTTTTTACCCAAAAAGTTAAAAATCGCCTGTTAAATATAATTAAATATTTCAATTGCTTAAATTTACCATATTTAAATTGCTGGAGAAAATATATAAAAATATTAATAGGCTTTTTCATCTGAATAATGCTCATAAATAGTAGCATCAGCTGAGTAGAAGCATAAAAACAAGTATAGTTATATTGATATGCAGATAAAACATTTTTAATATGCCAACTACTCCAATGACATTGACCATGAGTCGTTAAGGTCAAGCGTTTGCAGCTTGTTGCATGCGATGGCGATAATCGTAAATATTCATAAATATACACAATATGTATACATATAATGTTATATAGAGTAAGGGATACAGAGAGAGTGAGAGAGAGAGAGAGAAATAAGAGAAAGGAATGGGGGAATAGAGGGAGCGCAATCAGGTCTGTGCCCCGCAGGCAGCAGCAGCAGAAGCTCTGCTCAGTTGGCGTGAAGAAGGGTCTGGCAGGAGGTGTCTATGTCGCTTTATCTTTGTAAAATTATGAATGCGAAACAGACCAACTGCCAATTTGCAGCAGCAGCAGTTCAGTTCAGTTCAGTTGCAGGTTGGCTAATAAAAGGCCAGTGGCACTTGGGCCAACGCGGCGCCATCGACTCAAGTGTGGGCCAAGTGCAGCTGGAACTCAATTCAAATGGGATTGCGGTTCATTGTGCCAGGCTGCATTTGAGTGCGTGTCGCTCGCTGCTCTCTGAATGGGCCGCATCTTAGAATTGGTCAAGAGTCGAGAGACGTTTTTTGTCAGTCGGCCGAAAACGTACAAAGGCAAGAGGAAAGCAAATCAAAGAGCGAGCTGTCAGCCTTTGTAACTTATTCAAGGCAAGCAGAGACAATGGGCATTGCTGTAAATCGAGGGTAGATCACGGCTAACCTTGAAACGTGAAGCAGGTCAGTGGAGTTATCTGAGGATTGAGGTTACAGGGTATCTATAGCTAAGCCCTCACAGATAGTTAGCCTAGGACAAGTTAATAGAAGCATCTGCTTGCAACTAGAGGGTATTTCATGGTCAAGCACTTATATATAGTTAGCCTAAAAACCATAGTAAGCTCATGATGTCATTTAGAGTTCAAGTTGCAGGGTATCTCATAGTCAAATATGTTTTCATAGTTAGTCTAGGTGAGCTTAATGAAGTCATCTGGTTTCAACTACAGGGTATCTTATAGTGAATCACTCATATATAGTTAGGTTAATAGATTATGCTAATGATGTCATCTAGTTGCAGTTAGAGGATATCCTATAGTTATCCACTCACACATAGCTGTACTAGTATAGTTAAGGAGTTGTTATAGGGTATCTCCCAGTTAAGCATTTATTTCTAATTAGCTTTAAGGCAAGGCCAAGGCAGTAAACTGCAATGGCTGCAGATAGAGGGTATATAATAGTTGTTCATAGTTGTCCATGATTATCCACAGTTATCCCCAGTTATCCACAGTTATCCTTAGTTATTTACAGTTATCCATAGTTATCCATAGTTATCCCTTGTTATCCTTAGTCATTCACAGTTGTCCATAGTTATCCCTAATTATCACAATATACTAGATAAGCTACAGGGTATTTCTCAGCTCATCACTTGCACATAAAGGTATGCTCAAGCGCCAAGCCAAGCTAATGGACACACTTCACTGCAGTTAGAGGGTATCTTATAGCTCCACCCTCGCACATAGTTAGACTAGTGTAGCTAGAGGGTATCTCTCAGCTCCGCATTCACACATAGTCAGCCTTAATGGCTTGGCCAAGTTAATAGAGTCATCTAGACGACTCTTGTGAATGCGTTTTTGCCCTTTTTGCTGGTTTTTTTATTTTGGCTATTGCCCACTTAGCAATTCAGGCAAGTTAAATTGTACATAAGCGTTTGAGCAAATAGCGCGAGCAGCCGCAAAATACAAAAGAAAAATCTAAAGAAATTGTTTTAAATGG
Organism: Drosophila arizonae; assembly: GCF_054131065.1. NCBI lineage: Eukaryota > Metazoa > Arthropoda > Insecta > Diptera > Drosophilidae > Drosophila > Drosophila arizonae. The sequence continues at coordinate 13,934,045 of NC_142927.1, read as the reverse complement.
CTCGAAGCCGCCTTGGCCATTTGGCAAACACTTTGGTTGTGTGGAGGGGGGGCTAAGGACAGTTGCGGCGGATTTTCTTCTTATGGCGGGTCACTGACTGCGCTAGACCACAACAATGACAATGACTGCGTGTGTGTGTGTGCGGGTGTGTGTGTGTGCGGGTGTGTGTGTGTGCGGGTGTGTGTGTGAGTGTTGCCATTGCTGCTGTTGTCGCTATTCTGGGGCACTCAGCTAGATTATCATATTACATTTGGCTTTCTATGAGTCTCGCTTTTGATTACACGCAAAAAAATGTTTGATTTCTTGTCCTCTTTTTTTGCTTTTTCGATGTTATTGGAAATGCCCAAAGCAGTTTAGTTCGGTGTATATTAAAAAGCCGAAAAACATTTGCCAATTTTGCTGGCTATGGCTGCTATGGAATTTGACTTGATTTGTTTGCCTTTCACACGGACGCATGGCTCAGACAAGGTCTGGGCCTGGCCAGGGCCAGGGCTGGAAATATGAAATGTGGCCTGGTTTACCTAAGGCTTCTGCTCGGCTGCCCACGGGCGCAAATCGAGTTAAACTTGCAAATTGGGCTTGCCTAAGGCACACACACACACACACACACGCACACTAGTGTAATATATGTATTTATAGTGTTTGCCTAACTAAAAGATAGTCCACTCAAGGCGCAAGTTCTTGTTGTTGTTGCTGCTGCTGTTAGCTTCACGCCTAAAAATAAACGGTCAACGAGCATCCCACAGACACACACATTCCCACTCTCTCTCTCTCTCTCTCTATCTCTCTCTGTGTGTTTATGTAATTATGTAAGCCACTTAGGGAAGCTCAGTTTTAATGCAGTTAAAACTTGTCAGTACCTTTTAGGCATAATCGTGTTGATTTAAATGTTTGGCGCTAGCCGACAGCAGCCATAGGAGAACAATGTCACAGTTAATAACAGAACAGAACACGCACACACACACACACACATATATATGACCATATGCTAGAGCAGGCCAACGCCCAAAACACACACACACACACTAGCATAACAGCTCTCGCTCAACTTTCTACAGGCAATAAAACATTTGCAGCATCATTTTGTGTTGCTCGCTTTTTGGGCTAAGGCAGCTCCGAGTACAGTAAAGCATGTTAACACTTTGCTGCTAACAACGAGCATGTCTCTGTGTGTGCGTGTGTGTGTTCATCAGAATTCATAAAATTTCAATTAAGCGCACACATACACATTCACAGCTCGTTTATGCCTGAGGGGCGGTCTATGACTGTCCAAGAAGTGAATGAATCACAGCGATCAATGCTGCACTCAAATAAAGAAGTTTAGTGAAAAAAGAGGTTCACCAAAAGGGAGGTTTGCTAAAAGAGAGGTCCACTGAAAAAGTAGTTTAGTAAAAAATCGGTTTACGTAAAGCAAGAATTACTTCCGTAGAGGTTTACTAAATGAAAGGCTTGCTAAAAATGAGGTTTATTAATAAAAAGGTTTACTAATAAAGAGGTTTATTAATAGAAAGGTTTACTAAAACAGAGCTTTACTATAAACAGAAGTTTACTAAAACAAAGAATTACTTATGTATAGGTTTACTCAAGGAAAAGTTTACAAAAAGAAACAAAAAATAAAAAAAAAATAAATAAAAATAAAGAGGTTTACTAAAAAAACGGTTAACTACAGAAAAGGCTTACTAAAACTAGGACTACTCCTAAGTTTCGTATGCTTCGGCAGAATCTAATTACCAATTGCTGATTTTAGCTCCTTAAGCTGCAACACAGTATCGATATATATCGCTAAAATAATATCGATCAAGCTTGATAATCATCATGAGGGTGCTATACCTATTTACATATGCCTAACCCCTAAGCCCGAGTTGCTATAGACCTCTTGAAACAAATGGAATATATTAACTCAAATGCTGCCGCAGATCAAGAATATATATGCCTAAATCGATTCACTAGACTCTGCCTTATAAATTGTTATTAAAATATTGAAAAACAAAAAATTAAATTTTAAAGGAATGCAAAATATTTAAGGTAAATAGAAATTGTTAAGGTTATACAAATGGAATTGAATAATGTTGATAGTTGATGCACTGAGAGAAACTAGTAAGCGCAAGAGAGTTGAGAATGGGATAATATAGAAATTAAAAGCAAATGAAAGTGTAATGAAAAATGAGAGAATATTGAAATGAAAATTAAATGAAAAATAAAATTTAAAAAATTAATTCACATAGATAGATAGCTATATTGAATAAGTCTAGCAATCTAGGCTAAATTGATCGTCTGATATTCCCAAGGATCCCAAGGATTCCCAGGGATTTATATGCTTAGGCCATAGGACAAACTTCTTCTTCTTCTAAGCAACACACGTATCTTTTCCATAATATATAATTGAGCTACATTGTCAAGGTTTCGTTTCATTTATTTCATCAACATAAAAGTCAATAGTTAATTAATCTTGCAACAATTAGTTAAGTGTAAATAAATGCGATTATTCAGCTTCAGTGATTCGTATACAGTTGATGCTTGGGCCTATTAAATATTCATAACTGCAGTTGCATTTCATGCAACTTTTTGGCATTGGCAGCGCCGCAGCTGAAACTTAATTTAAATAAATAATTGGAATCTGTGCAAAAGGGGAAATTAAGCAGCAAATCAAATGATGAAACATTTATAAATATTTAATGAAATGCACTTTGCACAATGATGGGTGGCAACACTGTCAGACTGTAAGCCCCTCTATGCGATTCTCATTTAGCTAACACTCTATTACTGTCGCTCTCTCTCTCTCGCTCTCGCTCTATCTCTCTCTCGCTCTCTCTCTGCAATTCACAGAAATTCAAGTAAAACTCTTGCAAGGCTTCGCACATACAAGATGTATCCATTGTTATACATATACATACATATAGCTATAGCCAGTGCTCACTGTATTGTGCTTGCCGAAACTATGTATATCCCAGCGTATATTGTCTTCATCTCCTCTCATCTGCTTGCCGAACTGCCCCGCTGCGCCGCACACACACACACACATACACAGTGCATATGAAAAGTTGTGGTCATCTATTTGTCTCCTGTGTCTCCAGTGTGGCAAGAGAAGGCAGCGACGGAGTCGCATTGCCCTGTCTGTTCGCATTCATTGTTGTCTCGCCTCGTCTGCTCTGCTCAGCTCAGCTCTGCTCTGCTCTGTCGTCTGGCTACCTTGCGATGCTGGCTGCCCTTTGCCAATGTAAACAATTTAATTTGCTTAGTTGGCGTAATATTCGCCATCAATAAAAAGTACGCAAGTTTTTTGGGGAGAGACCCCAATGGATAAGAAGATGTGCATTATGTGTGTGTACGTATATGTGTATATACATATATGTATGTGTCTCACACACAATGACTATCGATAACAGTTGGGTTCATCGTGGCCTTGTATTGCACAATTCATTGGCTCGCTGGCTCTGCGATTGAGTGGCAAAGCCCACTTGAAATAAATCTAAGCAACACCAGACACACATACACACCCATACACACACACACATACACACACGAACACACACACAGTTATTGTTTAGGCCCAACATTAAATCGTTATGAACAACGCCTATTGTGTCATGTGCTCTCTCTGTCTCGCTCTCACATTCGCCCTCTCCCACTCTCTCTCTCTCCCTCTCTCTCTTTCTCTCTCTCTCTCTCTCTTTCGCTACCCTCGCTTATTGACCGAATTGTAATTGTTAATCTCCTGCATTGATTTTCCACTTGACGCCTTTGTGTGTGTGATATTTAGGCCAGGTTCTTGTTGGCCAAAGTAATTGAATTAACGCTCAGCCATTGACTGATGAAGTGGCTTCCACCCAGGGCCACGACAGGCGTGCTTCCGTCTCCATCGGCGTTTCTTCAAAGCCGGCCAGCTGGCTGGCCGACCGTCTCTGGTTACGTTTTCTCAATTAATTGCATTCGTTGTCAGATTCTGCGCAACGTGGCGTATGATTAACGCATCGACAACAAGCAACAGCAGGCAAGAGATACGCACTGATCGAAGATGAAATACCCTGTGAATGGCGGAGCATGCGAAAAAGTCCAAGAGGCTAAGGGGAGAGTTCGATTGATAGATATAGAAGCATATGAATGATCTTAAGGATTGGAAGAGTAAATCCTGAAAATTCCTTTCAGTAAAGTAAACTTTTTATTGTTATTATCATATTCATACATACATATTCAATCATTCATATGTATTCATATGACTAGACTCTATAAGCAATATCAAGTAGTAAGAAATATTTAAAGTTTATCGGATTATCTGAGAGATGATCGGCCAAACCGAACCTCTTGAAATTGGATAGCCATCTGATGATATCCTCGGTGAGGATATTAAGCGCCAGCAATTATTACTGCTTCATAGCGCCATTTATCCTGGTCGAGCACAGCTCGATGGAGACGGCAGGCTGATGGGGCTGATGGGCTGATGGCTTTTTAAGAACGCGTTCGTCATCAGCCGTCTGACATCAGGGCCCACGAGGGCTTCATGAATTACTTATGAAACGAGGCGTGGGCCTATCTGGACGCAGTTTCCTTTATGAACAATATGCAACTAATTGAATACGTTTCGCTTTTAAGCCAATAGTCGACCCAGGCGAGTCGAGGCAGGCAAACCCTATGGCTCCTCTGGCGCCTCTGGCCACCCACCTGTCGGGCCACGCTCCAATTGGTTCGCTTTCATAAGCTCTGCCCATCAACTGGATAAAAAGTGGCGAGCGAAGTTTTAAAAGTGCAGCGAACGAGGCAACATTAGCTAATTGCAAACAGAGCGAAGAGAGAGGGAGACAGAAAGAGAGAGAGAGAGTGAAAGGGAAAGACTCTTTAGAACAAAATTAAATTTGTATATTGTTATGTATGCTTCGGATCTATGGAATACTCAGAGATGGACTCCGAAGAGTCTAGAGAAAAGAGTGAAAAATATAATTATTAACAACGCCCCTCTATGCAATTCTCAGTGAATTGTTAAGATTAAAGCTAGACTTTCCTGCTGAAAGTAAAAAATGTAGGTTAATTATTCATTAGAAATTTACAAGGTATACACGAGTTCTTTTACTATACCTTTCTATGCAATTCTCAGTAAAATGATGAATGATGAAATATGACTTAAGCTTGACATCAAATGTGTTTTTCTCTCTGAAAACAAAAACCTCTAATCAAGTTTTATTATTCAATATGCAACTTTGGGGTATACACTAGTGTACCCTACTTTGAATAACGCCTTTCTTTGCGATTCTCAGTAAAATCTGAAAGGTAAAGTTTGACTTTAAGCGTGTTTTTCTTTCTCAGAATAAAAAACTTTAAATGAGTTTAAATATTTCCTGAAAATCCTTAGGGTATACACTAGTTCTGTTGCCCTACTGCGCATATTTTGTTGTTAATAAAATCTATAGAGATTAATTCTGACAACCTTGCCAGCAATAGATGGTTAGTGTTAGTGTTTGGGTGTGTGTGTGTGTGTGTGTATCTTGATGAAGCTGGAAAGATTGTATATACACAATATGGTTGGGGCTAGGGACAGAGAACCCCAGCAGAGTGGGGCAGAGTTTTGAAATATGCAGCAGCTTCGCTTTGACATGCTTATCATGAATCATTTGGCCAATTCATGAATAACAAGCAATTATGCGGGTCGATACCAAAAGCAGGTAAGGAGCCAACGAATGCAAATCAACGTATCGCTAGGAGTCTAGGTGTTTATGTGTGTGCCTGTGTGTGTGTGTATGTGTGTGTGTGTGCGGCAGACAGCTGTCAGCTGAGCAGCTGGAGCTGATTTATGCATCGCATATGGCATTCAGGTCTGGGGCCCAATGCCCAAGCTCAATTTCATCGGGTCATCAAGAGGTGGGCCCAAAAATAGAGCAGATGAAGAAGAAGAAGAAGACGCCGAGCCCTTCATCTGCTTTCCACTTCCGAGTCTTGAGTCAAAGCTGCTCTTTTGATGTTTGAACTTTTGCTTCCTTTTGTCATAATTTACTTAATTATGTGAACAGAGTTTTTTTTTTATGGGATTCCACTCCACATCTCCCTCTCTCTCTCTCTCACTCTCACTCTCTTCCTCCCTCCCTCTGTTGAAGTGTCTGAGACAGGATAGAGTGCAATAATTTATGCTAAACGCACGCCCCGCTTTTCAAGCAATTTCATTTAATTTTCATTAGCAAAAGCCGCAAATTGGTAGCAACAGCCGAAGAAACTTTGGCCCGAAAAGCATTTTTCATTAATATTAAAATATTCAAATTAAGAGCGAGAGTGAAGGCCAACAAACATGGGGGAGGGGGGTGGCGCGCCCATGGCCGTGGGCGTGGCCGTGGTTGGGCAACAATACCAAAAATTTGGCGACTATATTCCAGCATTTAGCTCAGCCAATGCTAGTGCCAAGCATCGTGTAACAACTTTTTGCCCCCTTTTGCCACGCCCCCACGCCACGACTTTTCCACTGACTTTGCAGCAGCGTAGCCAGGGTAAACATCAGAATTTGGAAATTTCAAATTCATAGATGGTTCTGCTGTGAAAACATTTGTAATTATGAGTATTTTCATAGTATTTGAATATTTCAATTAGGCAAGAAAGAAAAAAAGAAAAGTCGACTTAAAGCCCTTTTAAGCCAAGCTAAGACAGTTCCTTTTCCTTACTTTACTTTTCTTTTTTGTCAGCAAATTGGTCAGGCTTAGGCTAAGGCTTTTGCGTTGATTTTAATTAAGCAACATCGTCAGTATATATAAAGTCCGCTCTCCCACCCCAGCGCCCCTCGAGCTAAGGCAGCCGCGGCTGCTCCTGCTCCTGCTCCTGCTCCTAATGCTCCTCCTGCTCCTGCTGCTGCTGCTGCGATTGGTAATACCGAATCGGACCTCGTGCTGAAATCTTAGCGACCCTGGCCATAAATCAAATAAACGCCAACTAAGCCGAATAAGTAAAGTGAGCAAAAAGAACCAACTACAAATAAATAGAAGCTCCTAGCGAATGCTGAATACTCTTACAAATCAGGGCTTATATACTAGATTATAAATAAAAGTAAATGTTTAAATATATATGTATTTTGGCGTTTATTATATTTTTAGATATTCTCTATATTTTTTTAATTTATTTTTAATTTTGGTATATTATTGAAAAAATTTTTATTTAGTAGTTAAAGCTGAAGATTAACGATAAAATAAATAAATAAATAAATATATTCAAGTTGGTTAAATTTCTGTTACTTCTTAAAACTTAATAACAAAGATTTGTTAAATAACAATATAAATATATATGCAAGTAAAATAAAATATTTATATAAATATGACTTAAAGAAATGTTAAAAAATAAAATATTTAACTAAAAAAAAAATTCTATAAATATGAATTAAAGAAAAGTTAAAAAATAAAATATTTAACTAAGTATTGTATATATACATATATTTTTAATTTTAATTTTTACTTGTATACATATTTTTCAATAAATAAATTATTTTTAGATATTTAACATATTTTTTATTTATTATATTTTATTTTAAGTTATATATTTTATTTTTTAATTTTATTTTTTATATTTATTTCATTTTTTTAAATTATTTACATGGTTTTATTTGTCTTTAATTTAATTTAATACATTTAGTTCAAACTCACAACTGAAATCAATTAAGTGCACAAACTCGATGCGAGCATCGATATGCCCGCTGTGCATTGCCAACTGATACGCGCAGTGGATTGAGTGGGCAAATGGGCGGGGTTGTATATAATTTTTTTCTTTCATTTATTTTTTTTTTTTTGGCGGCATGTCTAAGTTCACGGTCAGAGCACATGATAAAAATTGACACCATTTGCCGGACTATGAAGAGAGAGAGAGAGACAGAGAGAGAGAGAGAGGTAGCAGCAGTGAGTGAGATTGAGAGAAAGGAAACAGTGGGCAGTAAAAGGCCTCGCCTGCGTTTTGGTCAGTAATAAAACTGTCATTGCATTAGTGTGAATGTGCGTGTGTATGTGTCTACGTGGGTGTGTGTGTGTGTGCGTAAGTAATAAAAGTTTAGTATGTGACACATTGTGTGTTATATCCTGGTGTTGATGCTTGTTGTTTATGCTGTTGTTGTTGTTGCTGTTGTTGTTGTTGTTGTTACACTTGCTGCTCTAGCTGTTGCTATTGTTGTTGTTGCCGCTGTCGTTGACCCCCCACATGCATTAGCCCAGAGTCAGGATGTTGGCACTTTAGAGCACTGCGCCCTTGGCCATTCGAAAGGCTTTAGATCCGAGGCAATATTTTGCCATTTGCCATTTCTGCCATTTCTGCCATTGGCCATTCCCAAATGCAGATTATGGCTGGCTGTGTATTTGCCAATTGCCAATTGCCGATTGGTAGTTGAATGAGTCGAGGCCTTACTGTACCAACGAGGAGCAGGAGCAGGAGCAGGAGCAGGAGCAGGAGCACGAGTAGGAGCAGGAGCAGGAGCAGGAGGCTGAGAGGCTGAGAGGCTGTTGAGGTGGCTGTGGGGCAATGATTACGCGTATTTGCTTTGTGTTTCTTGCTGGCTGTCAGTCGGACGGCGACATTTGGCTTGATTGATTCGATTTGACTTAATTCACGCATATTAATCATACGCCCCGTGGCAACGGGAATGAAAACCAAATCAAAGCCGAGGCCACGCAACTCAAACTGAATCAGCAGCAGCAGCAGCAGCAAACAACAACAAACAGCAGCTTTTCCCAGTAAGCAAACAGTCCTCGAGGCTGCTGCTGCTGAAAAAGTAATTATGCATAAAATATCCAAAAGCTGAGGCTGAGACTGAGACTGAGGCGAGCTGGCGTAGGCGTGAGGTCCTTGGAGTTGAAACTGGAACTCAAATTGGGACACGTAGGCAGGCCTAATGAGTACTAAGTACTCAGCTGCCTCGGCTGCCAGCTGCCAGAGTTTGTCGCGCTGCCAGTTGCCAAGTTGCTGCCGTCGTCGTCGTCGCTTGGCGTTATTTATTGATTACGTGTCATATCACTCATACGCTACGTTATGCGACGCTACGTCGGCTACGTTTCGATTGAAATGTAACGGAAAGTGAGACGTGCTGGGCCAGCGCAGAGACGTGGCAGAGACGCTAGCGAAACTTGTGCAAATAATTAAGTGCGCTTAAGTGATTTGCCCGATGGAGACACAATAAAACTGCCAGCAGACGCAGCGCAGCGCAGCAGCTGAATGAAAGGGGCAACGAGATGGCTGGCAGATAGATGATGACGATGACTCTGACGATGAGGATGAAGATGAGGATGAGAATGAGGATGAGGATGACGTTGCCAGCGGCACAAGTCACTCATCAATTTTGTTTCAGAAAGTAGATACACACACACACATATATATATACATGTATACATATAGATTTGTGCAGCTCCCTTTCAGCTCAGTCCGTTGACCCCCTAGAGGCAAAGCCGTTTGAAGTTCAGCTGTCTTTCGGCTCCGCCTGCATTTCCTAACAAAAATAATACAAAAAAAAAAAAAAAACTCGTCATATTTATTTACTCAAATTGAGTTTTGTGCGCCGCTCGCCCTAATGAAAGAAAAATATGCATTTGCCACGCCCACGCACGCCCAGTCAAGGCAACAATTTTCATCATTTCGATTGCATAAATTCAACAAATTCTATTTACTTTGGCTTCTTTCCTAGATAGATAAATAATTGTAATTATTACGAGCGCTCTGATTGCCAATTGATATGTCAAATATTTGAATTGGCTGCCGCTTGTATCGAATAACTGTAATATCCATATATATTACGTATTTGAAGCAGACAAGCTGCTCGGTTCGCCTTGCTATCTACTGCTCAATTACAAGTCCCAGAAATCGAACATCAATTTAAGTGCATTAAATTCGGCTTCGATTCGAGGTCGGCAGACGAAATATTCCAATAGTTCGCACGAACTTACATATGTGGTTAGCTTGAGGCTCTCTCTGTGTGTGTGTGAGTGTGGGTGTGGGTGTGCGTGTGTGGTTAGTTGAGTTGCGGCCTTTGATCAAAATGTGAAAATTTTTCGAGGTTTTGTTGGCTTAACAAATTTGCACGAGTTGTTCAAACAATTGCCGAACCGAGTCCAAGACGAAGAGTCGATGCTGATTGAGAGCCAGTGGGGAGGGGAGGGGGCGGCGCGCCCATAACAGATAACAGGGGCGAGGATAAGCGCTTGTTTTGCAGCCAGTTTGACTGCTTTGTTTGACTGCCCCCAGGCTCATCAACAAATTGCAGCACTTTTGTTGCAGCGCATAAATCCCAATGGCCTGCAGGTAATGCAGGTAACCCAGCCCAGCCCAGCCCAGTCCAGAGCCAGAGCCAGAGCCAGGGCAAGGCCAATGGCAAGGGCAACTTCCCAGCAGCAGCAAGGACTTTGCTTTGTTTTGCCAGATTCTTTGGAAGAAGGTCGCTCGGCAACTTGCTGTTGCCTTTTGCCGGCGTTGTGCGGGATGAGGCATTGCCTGGCTGGTGCTCAAGGTCGGCGCGGCAATTAATGTTGCAGTTGCACTCACACGCACGCACACATACATACATATGTACAGCTGTCTGCCGACGCGTGGCCAGAGCTGAGGGTATTAAGAATGCATATCTCATATGCCAGCCGGGCGCAAATAAATATGAATAAGTCAGAAGTGCATTTTAATTAACTGCCCGCAATTGTTGTTTGCCCTTGTTGCATGTGCGGAGCCAACGCTGCAACACAGCCCCCTCCCCCTCTTCACCCATCCGCCACCCTCTCTGGCTGTCAGTTCAATCGCGCGAGCTGCCCAGCTCGAGTCCCAGGTGCATTGAGCTGAATCCCAAATTGTATCAGAGCGAAACATGGAAATCTGCAGCTAATGGAATGAAACACGGTTCAGCAGCAGCAGCAGCAGCTGCAGTAGCAGCAAATATTAAACTGAATTAAACAACAGTGGCTGCTAACAGTATGCACAGCTATCACTTAGCTAGATGCAAAGCGCTGTAAATATTTCATTTCGGATTTATGTAACTACATGTTAGCCGTCACATTTCATGAGTTAATAAATATAACTGTAATTAAAAAAAAAAAGAAAAAAAAAATTAACTAAATAAAATGAGATATACTATATAAAACCTAAATTTAATGAAAATATTCATGATGCATAAATAAAATAGATATTTCAATTAGAAATCTCTAGAACAAGTCGTAATTTTTGTCTTCTGTTGAAGAATCTAATGGGAATCTAAAGAGATCTTCAAATCGATAACAATTCTATGCAGATTGATTCTGCATATTCCGATTATTGACTTGGAAATATTGTTACACTATGTAGATCCTTTAAATATTCGCTCATCTCATCAAGTTTCACATACCAAATCAAAGCTACGCAGAGTCGATCAATAATCGATAAATATCGATTGTCTGTCAGTTAGACTTTTATCAAAAAAGCTTGTCAATGTGTACCACAAACACATGCTACATATGTAGCCCATCATCATCGAATTGCCTACATGCACTGATCACAGGGTATATCGCACACATCACTGGGCGTAACCAAAAAAAAAAAAAGTTCTACTGACTAGCTGAACTGTGTCGCTTCATCCAATTAGGCAGCCTAATTACTTTTTACATTTGGAATACAGCTCGACTAATTACCAAAAATTCCAACAATTTGATTGCAGTGCGCTGCTTTTTGGTAGGCAGTTTAGTGTACGCTCGAATACTTCGGAGAATTTCGTCAATAAAAAAAGTTGTTAAATCGCAAAGCGCGCAAAGCGTTCGCAGCACAACAACAACAAAAGTTACAACAATATCAAATTTCAATTATTGCATAGCCACGCCCATGCGCACCCCTAGTGTGCGTGCGTGTGTGTGTGTGCACATGAATATGGCCAAAAATTGGAAAAGTGCTCGTAATTATGAGCTGCGGCCAAAGAAGCGAAAAGCAAATTTCTTTATTTTCTTTCTGACAACTTTGGCAGTTAAAGTGCTTCTCTAGCGAGCGCTCACCTCGCCCCTTGCCCTTCCCTCCCCCCTGTCACTCTCCTCCTCTCCCTGCCTGTCTCTCGCTCTGGTTGTTGTCGGTTATTGCAATTTAATTAGAAAAAAACAAAGTGGAACATTTTGCTTTAGCAGAGCTTCTTAATGTGGGCGTGTCCATTCGGCCTTGCGGTGAGCTTGGCTTTGTGCACGCTGAGGGCGCTTAGGCATGAGGCATGATGCTTCAGCGCGGCGAGGGGCAGCTGCAGGGGCAGGCGGTGTTTAGCAACTAACGAAGCATGGCACGCCATTTGCCTTTGGCTTCGCTTTCGCTTTCGCTTCACAAATATGTTGCAAGAGGAAAATCGCGCGTAGCGCAAATGATGTGCGCCCATTTTTGGAGACAAAGCCGGCGGGCAGTAAAGGGCAGGCCAACAATGTTACATCTAACTGTATATATGTTACAGCTGCGGTTGCTCTAATACCTAATGGTTTCGGCTACTCTCTCTCTCTCTCTCTCTCTCTCTCTCTCTCTCTCTCTCTCTCTCTGGGGCTCAAGTCCATGTCAATTATTTGCATTTCGGTTTCGTTTTGATGTGGCAACTGCCAGATGGACGCCGAGCCGAGTGGAGCATGCCAAGGAAAGGTGCTTCGATGGCTGCCAGCGGCGGACGCCCAGTTGTTTAAGCCGAGTTGGTTTTCGGACGGGCGGGCGGTTGGGCTGGGTTGGCTGGGCGGGCGGGTGTGTCGCAGCATTTGGCTGGGAATTGAGGCGCTCATGCATAATTTCTGTGCCGCTCTCAAACTGAGTCTGGCCACAGCCATTTGGCTGCCATTTTAGCATGCCACAAAACTTTTTGCCCGTCAGCTTGGCATAAAAAAAAAAAAAAAAAAAACAAATAGTCGAGAAAACCAGTTAAGTGTTGAGCGGTCTGAAAGCAATAGTGGCGACTATTAAATACCCTACACTGAAAGCACATAGAGTCTATATGATTGACTTATGATATCCGACTTGGGTCAAGGAAACGGATTAAACTCTAATTTAAGAGATATTCGAGAATAATGTAAAGTGAACGACAGTGAAATACCCTACAGGCCGATAATGCGGCCTTTTTATATGAGAAATATTTAAGGGAAATATATTAACAAAATCAAGAAAATCCAAATTTCATATTTTTATATATATAATTTTATTTTATTTTATTTTCGAATATGATTTTGTTTTATATGAATTATAATTTTTAATACCCTTCAGCATTATATTTTGATAGCAATAAATTATTTAAATCCAATTAATAATTAATTTTTTATAATTTTTGTATTGTTAATACATTTTTATATTAGTTAGTTCTTATATCTAGAATTTAAAAATGTAACTAAATTATATAGAATATTGCTCAATATAATTTTTTGTCATTCGAAACAAATATGTACAAAATATATTCATATGTATGTAATTGTGTAAATTCCACATAATATACCCTTGTCACCGTATCAAATGATATCCCAGGGTATCAAATGAAAATGCTGTAAATGGCAGGCAAGCGAGAATCTGGAGTTGCAATGGAAATGAAAGTGGAAGTGGGAATGGAAATGGAGGAAAAGGTCGCAACATGTGTAAAACAACGAAGGCCAAGCCGTACACACACACACACACACACATACACACACGAGTGCGCATAATTACGGAACGCACTGTTGGCGCTTGAGCGTCCTGTGATTTGCATATTTTTATGCTGCAACGAATATTATGCACAATATACACACACACACACACACATACACATATGTATACATATATATATATACCATAACACACACTCATAGCGAGCCGTTATACGTTATGAATATTGCGTATTAAAATGCAAATTAAACACAAATTAGCACGCCTTAAAAGTGGGCGTCGCTGCTAACCCAGATATCCCCTATATATGTATATACTATATAGATGTATATATACATACATATGTATGTGTGTATGCCCTATCGATATGTGCAGGCAGTTGACATGTGTCGCCTTGCATTAGGCGAGCGATGCCACAGGCCAGAGCGCCTCAGCCTTAGCTCCCTCAAGTGCCGACGGCTTTTATGGCAGCGGCACAGTGGGGCCACGCTAAGTGCGAGGCTGTCGCGCACTTGACCGCCATCATTCAATTTCAATTTCAATTTACTGGACAATTCGCTCGGCAATTATGTCAATCATCTGACAGCAGCAGCAACAACACCTCACCCATACATATGCACGTATAACGGCTTTTTACGAACGGGGCGTATCTGGTCTCAGGACCAATTGAGTTAGTGTCGCCGGAAAAGAGGCTGTTACAATTTGATTACCAATTGGGCGGGGCCATTAGAGGCATCTTCTCCCTGAGGCATAAATATTCCTAATGTACTTATAATACATATAAGATAATAGATATAAGACTAAAGACTAAAGACTAAAGACTAAAGACTAAAGACTAAAGACTAAAGACTAAAGACTAAAGACTAAAGACTAAGACTAAAGACTAAAGACTAAAGACTAAAGACTAAAGACTAAAGACTAAAGACTAAAGACTAAAGACTAAAGACTAAGACTAAAGACTAAAGACTAAAGACTAAAGACTAAAGACTAAAGACTAAAGACTAAAGACTAAAGACTAAAGACTAAAGACTAAAGACTAAAGACTAAAGACTAAAGACTAAAGACTAAAGACTAAAGACTAAAGACTAAAGACTAAAGACTAAAGACTAAAGACTAAAGACTAAAGACTAAAGACTAAAGACTAAAGACTAAAGACTAAAGACTAAAGACTAAAGACTAAAGACTAAAGACTAAAGACTAAAGACTAAAGACTAAAGACTAAAGACTAAAGACTAAAGACTAAAGACTAAAGACTAAAGACTAAAGACTAAAGACTAAAGACTAAAGACTAAAGACTAAAGACTAAAGACTAAAGACTAAAGACTAAAGACTAAAGACTAAAGACTAAAGACTAAAGACTAAAGACTAAAGACTAAAGACTAAAGACTAAAGACTAAAGACTAAAGACTAAAGACTAAAGACTAAAGACTAAAGACTAAAGACTAAAGACTAAAGACTAAAGACTAAAGACTAAAGACTAAAGACTAAAGACTAAAGACTAAAGACTAAGGACTAAGAGTCTTGTTAACTTGTATAATCTATCAGATATATATACTATATACCTAGTAGTGAAATATATTTTCAAGTAATTTACTATTTACTTACACATTGAATGACATTGAAAGTTTGTTAAGCAAAACTGTAGACCTCAGGCCCTCAAAAATTGATTATAATAAATCCAAATTTGATTCATAAAAACCTTAATTAAAAGATTATAATTTGCATAATCGAATCAATTTAATAACATCCAATTATGCATTGCATTCAACTGGAATGTTTATTTTTATACATTCCATGTTTGCAATGAAAGCTGAATGGTTTTATACCCTGTACACAGTAAGTATGATGGGGTATGATGGGCTTACGTTATAGAGTCTGTAACAGAAAAAGATGTGGTCGAAAGGTTAATTTAAGTTCTGGAAGTAATCGATAACATTTCGAAATCGATTAAAATCGTTAACAAATCTACCATTTTAGATAATATTACTTTAATCAGATTTTATGAATGAGTGGAAACTTTAGCTTAGAGATAGAGAAAGTTCAATTTTGGCAAGAATATAGCATAGGGTATGCTAGAAGATAAAGCCAGGAATGTTAACAACTGCAATATGCTATAGGAATTTGGGTATCTTATAGTCAGGCACTTCCCATTGCAACACATATCATACCATGTCATGTTTTATTTGCTAAAAAACAAATGAGAGATAATCAAAAATCCTATTAAAGTTAGTACACTAACTTCGATGAATTAAAACAAATTGAAATTACTTCTCTGCTTGTTTTGGAAAGTAATTTGCCCCGTTCGTCTGTTATTATATGGAAGCTGCAGTGCACGGCTCCCATTTGAATGACAGAAGCCATAAATGCATATAGTAATAACATTTTATACTCTTTATAACGCTGACAACTTGGCGGGCATCAGCAAACCTCATGTGGCGTATATGCAGCACAGCAAATATATATACAATATATATATATATATATATATGCTATGTGTGTGTGTGTGTGTGAAGACAATTTCGCTTTTCTCTCGCGTTGTCACCTGGCCAGCTGAAGCAGTGGCTCTGACAGTGGCAGTGGCTGTGTCCCACACTCTCGCTGCTCGTAAAGCGCGTGTAATTCCGTTAATACCAATTTCAACGCTTACAAATTGCGCATACGACGCGTGTGGCATGGCAAGCCATGGCGCGGTTTGTCCTCTGCAGCGAACAAGCGTTACACATTTTTCTCTCATTTTTTTTTTTTTTTTTTTTTTTGTGCTCCTTAGGAAATGAAAATTTCAATACGTCAGCAATGGCAACGGCAACGGCAACGGCAATGGGAACAGCAACCGCGTAGCCACACCTCTCAGCACGAATGGCAACGGCAACAGCAACGGCAACAGCAGGACGAAGTACTCAACCCTCGCTTGCCGTTCACGCTGTTGTTGCCGCTGCCGTTGACTGTTGTCATATGTCTTCCGGTGTTTATTGACAGACGTGGGTGCCAAATGCTCTCCGAGGGCAATATGGATGTGCCCCGCATAACTTTGGCCAATGCCAAAACTTTAATTAGCGTCTGTCCTATGCGAATTGACAACGACATTTGATGCTCATTCGCAGTTATTCGAGCACACACAAATTAAATTGGATGTGCGCTATTAAAGCTACTTAATATTGACTTGGCGCAGCGTGAGCGAAGTGAATATAATTCCAGAATTTGTTTTGCATTTAAAGCATAAGCAAGAAACTAATGCTAAAACTCTCTGAGGTTGGGATCAACAGGAACAAAGATAATTATTCTTTGTGCTCATAATTATTTATTTGTTAATATATTTTTTAAATATTGTATAAATTGATTAATCCTTCTTTAATAGTTTTGAGATATATTGTGAAATATTTTTGAATTAAATTATAAGCTTTAAAATATTAAAACTACTATTACTACTACTTACTATTTTAGTATTTTAGTATTTTAAAAATAATTAAAAAATATAATATAATTTTTTAATTATTAATTTTTTAATTATTTTTTAATTATTAATTTATTCTAAATATTATAAAAAAGAAAACATACATTTTTTCAAATTTATTTTAACAGAATTTACTTTTAAATATTTTTTTTGGTAGTTTTAAATATTGTTTTAAGAAAACAATTATTATTATTATTATTATTTTTTTATAATTATTTTATTAAGTTGCCTAAAAATATATTATAATTTTTTTTTAATATTTTGATTTTTGTTAGATTTATTATAATTATGTCCATAATTATTCATACTTATGAAATTTGTATTTGATATACATATTTTTTATATTTTTCTAAATTAAAACAAAAAAAAATAATTATAATAATTTTTATAATCGAATGAGCTTAAACATTAACTAAATGGAAATGAACAATTGTAAAGCTTTTCTTTACACACTTCCTGAGCGCTGCATAAACTAAAGAATATCTCTTTATAGATTTTACATTTGAAAATGATGAATTTGTGTTTAACTTTCGAAGTAAGGCAATCTGAATTCGGGTCTACCTCATTTTCAGAGGGTATTTGATAGTTGAGTTAGTTGATATCTATGGCGCATGCAACACGATTTCAAACCTTTTTTGCATGCGGCATCGCGTGAAGGGTGAGCTGAGCCGTTGACTCGATCGATACAACCCCTAGGAACGACTATTTATAGAGTAAGTCAATTAAAGGCGATTGCGTTTCGAACGTGTTTTTCAGTTTTTGCAGTTTTTCTTTCAAGTACACAAAAGTCAAATGCAACAATAAACATAGTAATATTAATTATAATAATAATGAGTAATAAATATTAAACAATAAACTATAAATAATGAATAACTATTGCTAAACGAGTACAATAAAATAAAACAAAAGAACAACAAGCGTGTTTCACAACAACAATAACAACAACGAGTTATTTATATAGAGAGAGATATATATATATAGCATATGTAAAAGAAAATGTCGGTCGACTTGAGTGTGCAACAGGAGCCGACCATATCCGTGATAACCACAGTGCCGGTGGCACAAAATGGCGGCGAAATGGATGCCCTGCTGCTGGGCCGCATTGGGGTGAGTACAACAACAAAGAATCAACAACAACAACGACAACAACAAAATGCAATTTGAAAAAGAGAGAAAGCAATAAACAACAAAAAAAAAAAAAAAACAGAAATAAAACAAACAAACAAACACACAAACAGCTTACTGAAAGCAATACAAATACTTGAATATTTCACAACTAAACTTAACTAAGTAGCAAAATGCGTGACATCTAGATCACAATCACATATATATGTATGTGATATCTCTTTATATATATATATATACATATATACTTGTTTGTTTCAATAGAAAAGTGCGCGCACAACTTTCTCTTTGGCGCGCATATTAGCTAACAAAATATTTGACTTGGCTTTCGCATTTCCACTTGTTCAACTTCTTGAGTTATGCTCCATATTGTCATACCTAAGTCATTTCATTTCACACTTTTTACTCTGGTATTTTTCTCTGGCAAATACTACTGCTATTTGTACTACGACACTAGCTGCAGCATTTTCCATTTCCATCTACATTTTCCACTCAATTTTCTGTCCACTTTACACAGTTCTCTTAGCTTTCTATCGAACTTAACTCTTAGCTTCTTAAATTCTAGTCTTTACTGAAAGTATTTACTAGTTGCAATTACGTCTATGCTTCTATGCTATGCCGAGCATATCGTATGCTATGATCCAACTACTATCACTCTTACATATGCATATATATCTATAGATATCTATATATATCTATATATTTATATATATTTATCAAATTGCCATTTGCGTAAGTATCGTAGTCATTAATGAATTGCAAGCGATTCGAATATCAGCACAGCCAGCCACGCCTTCTACTGCATCTAAGGTATATCTATATATACACATACATATATATATATATGTATGTATGTATAAATTGTAATCGATTATTGTAATTTAATTTAGTTGCCTTCAAATTTCGCTTGCGTTTCGTTCGCAACAATTAAGAAATTTAAATCTGTTTTATTTTCTTACTTTTTTGTACCCTGAACCCATTGAAAATGGGAAATCAGGGTATAATGGTTTTGTTGAAATGTATGTAACAGGCAGAAGGAGGCGTGGCAGACCCCACAAAGTATATATATTCTTGATCAGGGCGACGAGCTGAGTCGATTTGGCCCTGTCCGTCTGTCCGTCTGTCCGTCTGTCCGTCTGTCCGTCCGTCCGTCTGTCCGTCTGTCCGTCTGTCCGTATGTTTGAACGCGTCGATTTCCGAAGATATAAGAGCTAGAGACTTGAATTTTTTTTTTAAATGACCGTATATACAGCGCGGACGTCGAGTTTGCTTTTAAAATTCGATAAATCATCCCGTTATGTTTTTATCGAGTAAAAACATTCAAGTTCAAATCAGATGCCTCTATAGCTAATTGTGAATGATTTTTCTTTTTTTTAAATTTCTCAAATATTTAATATAATATGTAGATCATATGCTGAAAGTTTCATTAAATTCCGTTCAGTCAAAAATTAATAAAAAATAATCAAATATTTCGCCAATTAACAAACGCACGTGCAGCAGCTACAACAAAAACATTCATTTAATCACATCAGCTGTTAGTTTCGTTTAGTTTTGGTAGATGGCGCAGCAGCAGTGAATCTATTTGAGTTTTGCCAGCGCCACCAGCAGGAGTGGGGTGGCCTAGTGTGTTAGATGCATGACGCTCGATCAAAAAGTCGCGGTTCGAATCCCGATCGGTGCAGCACTGATGTTAATTTTTTTTAATTGTTTCAAAATATTTTTATATTTTCATAAATGCGTTTTCTATTTAATTTATATTTTTAAATACACCGAAATTGAAATTTTAACTATACTTTATGTGCGTTTTTAATAGTTTGGTTATTCTAGCAGATTCTTAGAATCACATCAGCAGTTAGTTTCGTTTAGTTTTGGTAGATGGCGCTGCAGCAGTGAATCTATTTGAGTTTTGCCAGCGCCACTAGCAGGAATGAGGTGGCCTACTGTGTTAGCAGCATGACGCTCGATCGAGGAGTCGCGGTTCGAATCCCGATCGATGCAACTGATGTTAATTTTTTTTTATTGTTTCAAAATATTTTTATATTTTATTAAATGAGTTTGGTATTTTATTTATATTTTTAAATACATCGAAATTGAAATTTCAGCCATACTAAATGAGCATTTTTATTTGTTGGGTTCAGGGTAGTATCTAGTCGAGCACTCTCGACTAGAGTTTTCTTACTTGTTGAAGTTTAATTTCATGAAACCTTAGATCTTTCGAATTTTCAGGATATCAAAATCTTGCATGAAGTATGAGCAAAGCATTTGGATACTAGTCCCAGCTGCTTATTTCGGGCAACCTATTTAATTTTTTTTTTTTTTTTTTTTTTTTTTTTTTTTTTTAATATTAATATATATACAGTGAGTAACATTAATATTAATTTTTTTTGTTTCTTTTTTTTTTTTTTTTTTTTTTTTTGCTTTTCAACTTTAAACGCTTATATGTAAGACTATTATAAAGAGTGTTAAATCTGAATTGTATATTGAAAAAAAAAAAAAAAAATCCTTTCTAATGAGGTATATCAATATAGTATATTTAACATAACTAACAAAGATGATATATAAACCGTAAAAAATTGGAAGAAAAGCTAATATTGATGTTATTCAATAATAAGAATATACATAAAAAAATTTTTTGGTATTTCATTTGAAAGTTAAACAAGCTTGTCTTTCATATTTAACAAAGTTTTTTGTATTATTATTAATTTTAGTTGCAGTATTTATAGCAATTAGTTGACGGGTATCTCTGAGTCTGTCACTTTTCGGTTAGAAGTTTCTTTTATTTATAGTCAGACAATATATATATATATATATATATATATATATATATAAACATCTGATTATGCATATGTGTATATATATATATATATACTGTTTAGACTGTTTGCATAATGTTCTTAAGCTCCGCCCACTCATCCGTGTTAATTGGAAGCTTAGCTCTCTCGCAAGCAAGGAAACTTTAGCTATTATATGTGCTGCATATAGTTGAGCTTATCGCTGCTCCAGGTAGTTGTAACTGCCAGCAGCTGCTGTGAATTGCCGTACACTGATTTGCAGCAGCCGGGCAGCAGTACGTGTGCAGGTAAGTGCCGTCCAATAACGAGCTGCCTCAATTCAATTCGAGTCGCTCAGGTGAACGAACCAATTAAGATAAGAACTGAGGAGAACAAAAAACACAACAAAACAACATAAAGGAAGTATTTTAGGGTCATTCAAATTATTCTTTTTATTAATTTTAATTTCAAATATAATTTCTACCCTTTTTTTTTGTGTTTTTGTTTTTTGAATAATTTATTTTTATAGCCGCTTTCAAGGACACTTTCAATGACGTCAAAGGCTGCCAAAGGCTGCTCTGGGTAGAGCATTGTGAAACAAGCTCATTAAAGTGCCAAGTGGCATGCGGCAAGTGGCAAGTGGCAAGTGGCAAGTGCAGCCATCTGATTATGTAAACCATAAAAATGAAAATAGAATTTTTTGGGCCAGGCAGCTGCCGCTGCAGCTCAGTTGCCATACGAAGTGTGGATGGGTAGGGGGCTGGGGAGTGGGTAGTGGGGAGGGGGAAGTGGGAAGGGTAGCAGCTGCATTCCCATGCAAAGTCGACACAATCTTCTTCATCTTTTTTCCTATAGTTTATTCTTTGCTTTTGCTTCTCTTGTTTAAACTCACATGGATTCAAATCTGCACACTTTCATCAGCTGGGATCCAATGCCAGACACACACACACACATATGTAAGTACATATTGGAATGCCTTGCCTTCGACTCGAATTGCATGAATGCCTTTAGTTAAGTCTTGGTCTTACTTTAGACTCTCCCAACAATTTCGTAGCTTACAAATTTATGAATTTTCTTACTTTAAATATATTTGAAAGATTTTTCATTTCTTTAACATTTTCTACATTTAAAATTGTGAACGGATATTGTGCATTAGTCAGTCAGTCAATCACATATAGCAAATGCTTTCGGGCCAAGCACAAATCTTTTAGTTTCAATCTGAAAATAGTTGCAACAAAGCAATCCCAGTTGGAATGTAATATGCTATTTAGTTTTTTTTTTTTTTTCTACTTGTTCCGGAATTTCATATGTGTTCCGGAATGTATGTGTGTTCTCTCTCTGTCTGACAAATAACTAAATGCAGCACTCACATGACCTGCTGAAGTATGGGCAACAGAAGGAAGCTTTCAAAGAATTCATGTATTTGTCCACTCTCTCAACATAGTCCAAAGTTGAAAAGCATTTTTACATCGAAATGCCACAAGAGCAAAATAATAGAGAATGAAATCCATAAAGATAACCAAAAGGCCTTACGCTTCAGCATAATTGCTTGACCTTAAATTTTAAATTTAGAAATTAAATTTTATAAATTATCAAATAAGCAATTATTTAGTTGAATATATTTAAAATTATTTATATATAATTACATTCATATTATATATAAGTACATTCCAATATTGACAAATTTTATAAAATAAATTTATATGAAATCATATTAAGCTCAATCGGGCCTAACAGACTGCGTGATACTTTGTTCCCATTTTGGGTTTAATCCCGAAACCCATTGAAAAAAGGGGACAACGTATAACGGCGTCAACGAATAACTTATTGGGAAATTGTTGACACTTTATCAGACGAAGGTATACTGGAGTATACGTTCCAAATTTAGAGGATCTAGTTTGAATAGCAGCAAAAAGGACGGAGAGCAAGAAGAACAATACAAGATGAACTAATATCCTTTACTCCCTTTGATAGAATTGAACGATAATTATATTATATTTGAGCTATTATTATTTTTGAAAATTTAATATTAAAGAATTTATTTATTTATTTATTTATTTTAAGTAATAAAATCATTAAAAATTTTGTATACTGTATTTTTGTATTTTGTATTTGTATTTGTTCAGATTATGTTTAAAATAAACTATTATTTAATAGGTTTCTTAGGAATAAGTGTATGTATAATATATATTTTTTCATTATACTTAAATATTATGTATTCAATAATTTACATTTTTGAAAGATATAATTATAAATAATTTTTATAATATTACATTGATTTTATTATTTAATAAAATTACATTAGCTTTGCATACCTAATTTATATAAATATATATATTTATATTTATGTAGATATATATTCTGCTCTTAACGGAAATTTGTTTATGCAAGAGCAACACAGAGTGCGAGAGGCAGAGTCAGATTTAGAGAGAGAGAGAGAGAGAGGGACAGGAATTAAGATTATGAGCAGATCGCTGGAGAAATGTTAGAAACGTGAGCTTTGCTTCACTGTCTTCGCATGTGAGTCGACATTTTGATGAAACACACACACACACACACACTTATATGTATTATAATATGTATACTGCATGCCATAAAGGTAATCGAAATTTTTTAATCTTTCGCATCGGCAGCTGCGCCCAGCCAAAGCCCTTCTCCCTCCCCCACTCCCCACACGGCGGTATACAAGTTGTTTCAAGTTGTTTGTGGGATTTGTTAGCCGAGCGCCTCTGATTGCATCTTTTGCATACGGCAGAAGGGCGTGGCCCATGTGGGCGTTGACAAAGTTATGCAATTTTAGCCAATTGGCAGGCAGCGCAGCTTAGAGTTGCCTTGTTTACCATGTCAGCTAAGCAGAGCTGGCAGCAGCAACATGCAACATGCCACATGCCACATGCAACAAATGCAACAACGGTCGCATAATTGATGAATCAGGCAGACAACTGACTGCATGGACAATGCTGAATGAGCAGAGCAGAGCGAGAGAGCCGACTGAGTGACTGATTGACTGATTGACTGACTGACTGAGTGAGTGACTGTCGCATTGAGTGTTGTACACGTTAATCGAATTAAATGCTGGCCAAGTTGTTGTTGCTGTTGCCATAGTCACACATGTGTATGTGTGTGCGTGTGTGGAAGCTGTACAATATGGCGTAACCGTTTGCCGAGAGCGTCAAGCTTGATTGAGTTCAAAATCAGATTTGTTCAGCGCTCTCACATAGCAAATTGAAATAAAAACGAAACGTGACATTTGGTTGTGGCAACAGGCACCCGCAGGCCTCGTACCACACACACACACATACTAACATGAGAGAGAGAGAGAGAGAAAGAGCATCGTTGGCATGTAAAATATATCTAACAATATGGCAGAGCAGTTAAAGCTGATTGCGGCAATGGCAGGCAGCTCAGTTCCCAATGGCCCTAGAGCAAAATATATATATATATAAATATACATATACATATACATATATATATTTATGTGTATGTATATGTTTTTTTAGAGTCGCATATCTTTTGTATGGGTTGCGGGTGCCAAACAATCAAATAAAGTTTTGCATTTTACCCTTTTTTTATACCCTGAACCCATGGAAAGTGGGAAATCAGGGTATAATGGTTTTGTTGAAATGTATGTATCAGGCAGAAGAAGGCGTGGCAGACCCCACAAAGTGTATATATGCTTCATCAGGGCGACGAGCTGAGTCGATTTGATCCTGTCCGTCCGTCTGTCCGTATTTTTGAGCGCGTCGATCTCAGAAGATATAATAGCTAGAGACTTTTTTTTAAATGTCCGTATATATAGCGCGGTTATCGAGTATATCACCAAAAATGATATATCATCCCGTTATTTTTTTTACCGATAAAAACCTTATCGAAAATCAGTTATGAAATTATATCTCTTTCATTTTGAGAGCTAGAGTCTCTAATTTTAATTTTAAATGTAGATTCATTCATTTATTATCCACCCCCACCCTTATATCCTCCCCCTCACCACTAAATGTGTGTGTGTTTCTTGTGTAAGCTGGAAGATGCGAAAAAGGATTGAAATAACAGTTGTTCGAAGGGTTCAGGGGATCGCGTAGTCGAGCAGTCTCGACTAGAGCTTTATTACTTGTTTTTTTTGTTCCTTACTTTATTGTCAAAATCAATAGATGTCAGCGTTTAACAGTTGCCAATGCCAATGCCAATGCCTGCTGGCGTTTTGGCCATGGCTTGGCCATTTCTAGCTGTCAGTTGCTTTGTGCTTTATTAGATTTGGTTTGGCGCAGGTAAGTGGAAAATGTTTCTATCTCTATATGTATGTATGTATATCTCTATATATATGTGTGTGTATATATGTATATGTATATGTAGTTGTCCTAATCCCTAGTGTATTTTCTTTTATCTACTGCGCTAACATCTTGCTTGCTTTACTAATACGCACACACTCACACTCACACACACACACACAGACAGTGACACATACATATAAAATATATTCATACAAATGTTGTCTATATATATATCTCTATATATATAACAAAATTTAATTATGCAATCATTTTAAAATATAAATTATTCTTTTTCTCTTCTATTCCCCCCACACACAAACAACAACAACAACAACAACTCATAAATATAAATATATATATATATCCAATATACATTCAACCAATTCAATATATACTTTATGTACTTGTGTGTGTATCTGTGTCTATTAAAATACAAAAAAAAAAAAAAAACAACAACAACAAATACAATAATAAATACTAAATGTACACCCAAAAAAAATACTAAATACTAAATATTGATGCAGCATTCGGTAAGTGGAAACTGTTAAGCTAATTACAATTTATACTATATATTTTTATACGGAATACATCAATAATTTGTTGACTTTCAGTTTTTTTTTGTTATTTTTTTCATTTTCCTTTTGGGCTTCCCTTGTGTGTGTGTGTGTGTGTGTGTGTGTGCCACACGACGTATGATTAATATTTGAGCAGTATTTACAAGCTATTAGCTTTGCTAGGGCTTCAGAGAGAGAGAGAGAGAGAGAGAGAGAGAGAGAGAGAGAGAGAGTGACTGGAGTATATATATAATTTTTTTTTTCCATTTTTGATTTATAGCAATGTAATTTCCTCTACATTGGGTCTCGTTCCTCTTGTTGCTGTCGAACTCACTCTTTGAGCACTAGACTTCAAGCCGAATTGTGTTCAATTGATTGATCAACAAGCGAGCTGAAACTAAAACTAAATTATTTGCCAAAGTGAAGACAAGGTGGAGGCAGAGAAGCTGAGAAGCGACAGCTGCACTGAGATATTTATTTATTTTTAATTTGTTTTTTTTTTTTTTTTTTTTTTTTTTTGTTACATATTTAATGCGCTTATTGTATTGCAGAAACTACTCAGCCATGATTTGGGTATTACAATAGCTAAGCCGCTTAGCGGGGCCGCTCGCTATCATATTAGCTGGTTATCAAAGCAAATGCCTGGGGAGCAGCCTCAGAATTAGTCAACTGAGCCATGGCAACTACATATGTATGTATGTATGTGTATCAGCTTGGTGTGCGAAATGGGGAGAGGAGGCCCAAGCCGAAATTGCAATGCGAGAAGATCTGTTACAGAAATATGTCTATTTCCCATTAGCATATGTCAATGGAGAATCAGAAATGGAATTCGAAATATGCCAGCATGGAATAGGCTAAGCTCTGGCAGCTCAGGTGCTTCGCAGAGAATTCGCAGAGCAATTCAAACTATAGTATTTACTCTAAAAGTGAACATTGAACATAATAATATTCGTAAATGAGGGATAAGGGCATATTAGATTTTAAAAAATTAGATTTTATATAAAGTTCACTTTAAGGGCCCTAAACAATTCATATACTCTTTCTCTCAATTTGATTAAATTTATTTTCCCATATTCGCTCTACCAATTTGGAAGATTTGTTTCCCATAGACTATCTCATTCTCCCTCTTATGTCTGCATTCCCTCCTTATCTCTCTCTCTCTCTCTCTCTCTTTCTCCATATATGTAAATGAAAATATGTTTCACATTCTCTCTTTTTATACCCTGAACCCATTGAAAATGGGAAATCAGGGTATAATGGTTTTGTGAAAAAGTATGTAACGGGCAGAAGGAGGCGTGGCAGACCCCACAAAGTATATATATTCTTGATCAGCGTGACGAGCTGAGTCGATATAGCCCTGTCCGTCTGTCCGTCCGTCCGTCCGTCCGTCCGTATGAGTGCGTCGATCTCAGAAGTTATAAGAGCTAGAGAGCTGAAATTTGGCATGCATACTCGTGAGTACCATACGCAGTACGAGTTTGCTTTATTTTTTCGATAAATCGTCCGATAACTTTTTTATCGAGAATAATCGAAAAATTGATTTTGTTTTTTTAGCCTAATTTGAACAGTTTTAGACCTGGAATCTTCAAATTTGCGTTGTATATAAAGTTCATCGATACAAAGATTTTGTAATTTACAGATTTTGGATATCACGCCCCCTTCTCCCCCAATTTGTAAAAAACGCATTTCAAGTACTAGAGACTTGTGCTTTGGAATGTACACACATATTTACTATATGATTACACTCTGAAAGTTTCATTAAGATCATATGTTTACAAAAGAAATTATTCGACAAATAAATTCTCATAATATTGCCCACACTGCAGCGCAGCCCAAGCGCAGTCGCTGCTTACTGCGCAGTTAGCAGAGCACAGGCTTATGCGTGCGTGTGGATGCATGTGTATGTATGTGTGCATAAAAGAAGTGCAGAATGATTAGAATATCAGCTTGGAGGGTTCAGGGTATCTCCTAGTCGAGCAGTCTCGACTGGAGCTTTCTTACTTGTTTCTTTTTCTATATATCAATATGTTTATCATAGTTTACCATTCTGTCCCATTCTATCTTTCTCTCTCTCTCTCTCTTTCTCTCCCTCTCTCGCTCTCTCCCTTTGTATATATATATATATGTACATATATTAAGATGATTCAGTCTCGTTTGTCTTTTTCTATACCTCCATATGAAGCTATATTTTACATCCGTTTTTCCTCTGTCTCTCTCTGTCTCACTCTCTCTCTCTCTCTCTCTCTTTCTGTCTCGTTTTTTTCTTTCTCTCTCCCGCTCTCTCATTATGAATATATACATGAATACCTGTTTCATATACTCTCCTTCTCTTTTTTTTAGGTCCATTTCACATATTCCTCTCTCTTTTTAGTTATTTCAATCTATCTATGTAAATCACCTTTCATATAGTTTCCCTTTCTCTCTCTGTCTCTCCTCCTTCCCCCACCCCCCTTTCTGCCGCTATTATTTTCCCAGCTGTTTGCCCGTTGTTTGTCAATCTCTTTCTTCATTTCAGTCTATTCTTTCTTCATTCTCCCTCTCTCTCTCTCTGCCTCTTAACTATTTCAATGTTTGCTTATCTCTAAAATATATACAAGATATCTGCTCAATCTAAAATTTTGGCTGTCTGCTCTGCGATGCGATTTCATAATGCCTTTGTTTCTAGCCCTTGGAAGCGGCGGCAATCTTCTTTCAGTTATGATGATTAATGCGGCTTTATGTGTAGCAGCAGCAGCAGCAGCAGCGCAGATAAGTTCAAGCAGCAAGTAGTCGTAAGACAAAAGTCTCTTTTGTGCTGTTCCCGGCTAATGGACAGCCGGCGGCAAAGTGACATCTCCATCTCGCTGGGTTACCTGCGCCTGGCCTGGATTGGCAGGGCCTGAGCTATCCTAACGATGCCATTATATTGTCATGAATATGATTATGCTGCTGCTGCTGCTGCTGCTGTGAGTGTGTGTGTGTGTGAGATGTGGTGGTCGCTGTGCGTCGCATAATTCATGGCAAAGTTTTACGCCTCTTAAGTAAATAGCGCAAAATGGAATAGAATTATGCGTGCCAGCCGCCTCAAAGTATGCACAAATTTCTCTGCATGACAATTTATGCGACGAGCGTGTAAAGAATTTCTGCCCCAGTTGTGCACCCCCCTCCCCCCCCCACTCTCTATCTCCCTCACACACACACACATCGCTCACACTCCAATCTCGCTTTGTGTCTAATTGCGCGTGGGTGCAGCAGCTCTTGGGCCCGAGAGCCAAAAGGTTAGCGTCAGGTGCTGTCTGCCGTAATTAAAGCCACAGCAACAGCAGCAGCAGCTGCTGCTGCTTTAGTCTTGGCCTGACAAAAGTTCAAGTTCACAGCACAGTTGCCGGGCTCGACCTTGCTACAAAACTGACAAAAATACCCACACACACACACACACGGATACACACATATAAATATACAGGAGCGAGCCGAGGGAGCACGCTCAGCTCAGCTCAAGTGCAAGCTGCAACGGTTCGTGGCAAGGTTGGTTAAGGTCCACAATATTTTCTGCTTATAATTCACGTGGCAAGCTTTAAAGACTTTTATGAGATGCCCACATAGGCAGGCAGACAGACAGATAAACAGACAAAAAGACAAACAGACAGTCAGGCAGTCAGGCAGTCAGATGGCATCCCCACGCAGTCTCAGGCTGGCAAACAAAACAGAACATCTAAGCAACATCAAGTATACGTCATGTTGCGCGGCAGCTATGCAAGATATTTTTGATATTAAACAGCCGCACATAGCGCACATTTTCAATTTTCATAATAATACAGCCATCCACGGCATTGCACGCTCTACTTTATATGCTCAATGCCATCAAATAATAATTATGGCCCAAAAAAAAAAAAATAAATAAATAAGAAGAAAATAAATGAAAACTGAGTGCCAGCTATTCGTTTGGCTCTGCTGAGTGAAAGCCAAAGTTGATTGTGAATGATTAGGCAATAGATGAGCTTTGTAATTTATTCACAATCAAGCTGATTGCCAGCTCTGAAGCATACTATATATAGGGGCAGTACTTGGCTGACATGAGAATCCCTTTTTAATCAATGCAAATACATTTGCATATTTATTTTATTTTTATATTTATATGCATTATTTTATATTTGTGTTTCTATTGTTTTACTTAAACATTCAATTTTAAATTTTAAAAATATCTAATAATTATTTAATATTTGATTACTGCTAAAGCAATTTTTTTATATCCTGAAATGTTATACCATTCAAATGGAAAATCAGCGTAAAATAATTCTGTGAAAATGCATGTAACAGTTAGAAAGGGGCGTGGCTGACCCCATAAAGCATATATATTCTCGATCAGAGCTGAGTCGATATAGTACTATCCGTCAGTACTTCTGTCCGTCCGTAAACATTGCACGCAGTTTAAGTTTATCTTATTTTTATCGATAACGCATCGATAATAATCGATAACTAGTAATTTTTAGATTTTATGAATACCCCGCATGTGTTGCTAGCTATGTATTCATGAGAGAAGCGTAGAACGATTGGAACATAAGCTCTCTGCGGGGGTCAGGGGATCTTGATTAGAGCACTCATACTTGTTATATTTATTATGATTCCCTGTTACTCCAATACTCGCCCTTAAAATTAAAATAAATTGCTTAAAAATAAGCCCGCCCAACTGTCTTTACGCTGCCATATTTGATATCAATACGCCGTAACATTCGCTGATTTCGATTATTATATTTTGTCACGGCAAGAATTTCGCTGAAATGAACAAAAAAAAAAAAAAGAAAATGCAAAAAAAAAGGAGAAAAACATGTCAGCAATAAACAATTTTCGCGGATAAATTCAAAATCCAGCGCCATAAAAAAACAATAAGCGTCTGAAGTGAAAGTGAAAGTGGAAGTGGAAGCTGGGCCAGAAGGCGAAACATTTGCGTTTACAAATCGATTGTGAAATTGCGCTTATCAGCAGATATAAATCACAATATCCAGGCGTAAGCTAGACAATGGTGTCGAGACATGTGCTGGGGCCCTGCAGGCTCTTTTCGGCTAAGGAACTCGAGCTGTAATTGTCGGCCAAGATGCCGAGGCGAGCTCGTCAAATGCAGGCAAGGCAAAACAAGGCAAGACAAGGCGAGGCGAGGCGAGGCGAGGCGAGGCGAGGCAGGGCGCGGCCAGGCTAGGGCAAGAACCGATGAGTAGACAAAAGAGCGATAAGAACACTTTATGTCATCCAGTCATGTGTGTGTGTGTGTGTGTGTGTGCGTGTTAAGTGGGCGTGGCCAAGCCTGTGTATGTATCTGTGATGTAAAGCTTAAGTTAATAGCGAATATTTACAAATCGATTTTGTTGTGATTGCGAAAACAATTTGAAAATGGCTTTGAGCGATTTCCAAGGAACTCAAGCGGCAAGCTGGCAAACATGGCCGCCCACACACACAGAGAAAGAGAGAGAGAGAGAGTGAGTGGCACACACATACGTAAACCACATGCTCATAGTCATACACACACACACACAGAGGAGTCACTCACACTCGTGCGCTTTTCGTGACAATGGCAAGGCTGTGCAATTCGCTGCAAATCCTTTTCTATTGTTCCCACACACACACACACATACATATGCAGTGCACTCACGATGCAGCCGGCAGCTGGAAGACAATCCCATTTGTCCGCAACGCCTGACAACATTCACGTTTGCCAATTTGTCGCGGCTGTCGGTTAAATAGCGTCCAACTGATTTGGCTGGACATTCGGGTTTATTCGATGGCCGGACGAATCCTTCAAATGGTTCCATGCCATTCGGCGCATTTGGCCATGCAACAATCGAATGCGAATGTGGACATCTCTGGACGAGCGCTTGATCCGTTTCACTGCTGGATTCGTGATTCGTGTCTCGTGCGTGCTTATCGTGTTCATTAAGCCATTAAGCGAATCTCAGCAAATAGTCGATGTACTCCGTGTACTGCATTGATGTTTATCGTACGTGCTTGTCATGCTGCTTGTCGCTTGAGCTGTAAAGAGCATATGTGTATTGGTTAGAGCGGAAGGCGTAGCTAGATTAGCTAGATTAGCTATACCATATAATAAATATGCAGTATACACATTTGGATGTTCTAGTCGGGTATAATATGCACAAGCAGGTGGCGCTTTCAAGCGTACTCCGTGAGTGAAATGTAGACGGGTGTGACCGACTGACCAACTGATGGCTGATACCCTGCCAAGGTCTGATATTCCAGGAATTTTAATGAATGAAATGAAGAGCGACTTTATGAATTTATTTTTGTATTGTCAACTCCAATAAGGAGAAGGAAAAGGCGACCTGAGTGTGACCAGACTGAATAGTATTTTAAAATACCTAAACATAGTGTTTGGTATTAAGTTTCGTCTGCAATAGAATCCACGGGTGCTACCAGATCTTTTCGGTTTGGGCTGACAGCTCGTAATATTCGAGTGAGTTTGCATTAAAGGAAATATGCGATAGGCTAGAGGCAGAGAAAGACAGATAGAGTGGGAGAGAGCGACATAGGGAAGGAGAGATAGAGACAGCGGAAGAGAAATAGATAGAGGGAGAGGTATACAACCATCGATGTCGCTGAACAGAGTCCCGGGTGTTGCCGAGTGAAAGAGAGAGGAATACTAATGCTAGCTGCCCAGAATGTGACCAGATATAAAGAGCCTGACCAAAGGTGTGGGACAAGACATTCGGCTTAAGACTGTGGAACAAGTAAAAACTTTGTGTTAAAAAAGAGCAACTTGAGAAAGTGAGAAGACTGAGGGATATAGAAAAAGATAGGGCGAAGGATTTAAATGGACGGCGGACCTATGAGGTCTACTGGATCTATCTATCATATATCTAATATACATACATATTTATATATATGTACAAAAACACTTTCGACCATCGTCTACACAGCTCCATAGGGCTATACGACTGCATGCCAAGACAACTGTCAGACATTGAACTCACATTTAGCCCCAACTCCAAATATTTATTTATCGTCTCTTTTTTCTTTAACATAAAATATAACAGTTCTGATTAATTCATGGCCCGTACAGGTATCGATCCTCATATTGGTCGCGCGGCGGCTCGTCATAGTCGTTGTAATTCGGCTTGTTCTTGCTCCTGTTGAACACCCGGCGTGCTATGGGTTTCTTGGGCTCCTCGACTAATGCGCGCATCCTCGACTCGCTGTTCATTGAGCTGAGCGAATGATCATCCGGCGAATAATCATTGCCATCGCTGTCGACATATTTGCCTTCGACTTCGAAGTCCGCATAGGCATCATCGCCCACGTCATCCTGTTGCTCCTGCACTTTAGCCGTTTGAACCTTTCCGATCTCCTTTTCCGCATCTTCCAAAATTTCGTCAGCCGAAGAGAAATCACTCCAGTGACTCTTCTTGTTTCGCCCCTTCAGAGTCCGGCTGCCTTGGCCAAACGGTCCGGACTGGCGGTGCTTTGTCACAGTGCGTGTGCCATCGTCGTCATCGTAGTTGAAGTAGCGTTTTTCCTCTTCCGGCACGCTGAAGGTCCTGGCCAGATAGCCAGCAAATAGAGCAAAGAAAATAAATGCCACAAAAATATATTTAAATTTATTATTTTCCATGCTGTCGATGTGACTCGGAGCGGCTCAGTCTCCAGTCTGAACTGGAATCCCAAATGAAATCAACTGCCTAAGCATTTGCCCAGCATGCCGAGCCTACTACGACCAAGAATTTCCATTTCCATTTCCATTTACCCCAAACAAATGAATGGGCATGAGACTATGTATGTATGTACATACATATACACACACAAGAGCTATTGTTGCACACGTCAAACTTATTTAACGGATTATAACTTATTTATTTGTATACCTGGGAAAACTGGATATAAAGGGCTGAATGGAACAAGCAGAAGGAGGAGTGGCAGCGCCCATGGAGAACAGGTCGACGGTCAGAGTAGAGATAGATAGTGTCTGTCCGTCTGTATAAACTCGTGCCGTAAAGCAGTTCGTATTGCAAATTTGACTTTGTTTCTTCTATACCATTTGAGCTAGAGATTTCAAATTTACAACGTTTACGTAATGAATACAAGAACTTAGTAATTTGTAGCTTTTCGATGCCACGCCCCTCTTCGGCAAATTTGCAAAAAAACGTACATCATCAAGTACCAAAGCCTTGTGCTTTGCCAAATACATTGTGCATACGAAAGCTATTATTACGTTTGAATAAGAATCTTCAAACGTAATTACGTTGCGTAAACTACGCAGCTGGCAGAGCTTGTGCTTATGTGTGTGTGTGTGTGCATGTGTTATTTGCATAGGTTGCTTGTGTGCAACTGTTGACCGTTTCTCAATGCTGCAAATAAATGTCTCTCACTCGCACTTTGAGAAAACACTCAGAGAGCAACCGATTGCAACGGTTCCTTAACGAGCTCTCTCGTGATCGGCTCAGCAAACGTTTTGTTGTTGTTTTGTTTCGCTCTGGACGTTCGCCAACCGTTTGGTTGAGTGGAATGAAGCAGAAAGTCTTATGCGTATGGATTGGTATGCAAGCGAGAATTGAGTTCGCTGAGCATATCAATAGCGCTCGCGAATTAAGTGTATGTGTGAGTGTGAATCTTGCTTGCCTTGAGTTTTTTTACTGAGTCTCTTGTTCGTTTAGAGAGCGTCACACAAACAGCTCAACTCAAGGCGCTCAACAGAAAAACGAAAAGGAATGAGGGCTCAGTGGGCTCAGAGCGAGTGAGCGAGTGAGCATAATATTTTCGGTTGATTTCTTTACGTTTGCAGAGAATATTAAATTATGTATGTATGTTCAAATGACTTGGATACTACAGTATAACGTACAACATAATTTTATTAACTCATATATCAAACCAAATACAACAACAACAGCAACAAATATTTCAAACAAATCAAATTTAGTTTACTCTGGAATCCCATCATGATTGATGCCAGAGAGCACTCCCGACACACGCTGCTCGATGGCAGCCTGGTTTGTGAGCAGACGGCGCAGATTCTCCTTGAAGGCCCCAACATGTTGCTTTAGATGAATTTTATTCTCTTGCCTTTGACGTTTCACAGCCGAGGCAGCGGACGCAGCCTTCACTGCCCTGGCCAGACGCAGCTCGTCGAGCGCCTGCAAGTAGCGATGCCTCTCCGCCGGAACGGTCGCGCTGTCCGGCAACGGCATTGTCGATCCATGCGACAGCAGACGCAACAGCGGCGGCACAACCAGACGAGCCGATGGCAAAACGAATGGTATTGGTAGATATCTGTAGAATGGGTGATCGATATAGCTCGGACGATCTGGCTGCAACGACTGCTCCTCAGACATGCTTCCATCCGCTTTATGGTCAACTGCTGCATATGTTTCCTTTGCAGCTGCTTTAGCTTCTGCGGCTGCCTTTGCTTCTGCGGCTGCCTTTGCTTCTGCAGCTGCCTTTGCTTCTGCGGCTGCCTTTGCTTTTGCGGCTGCCTCTGCTTCAGCGGCTGCTTTTGCTTCAGCTTCTTCAGCTGCTCTGCCTGACGCGCACATTCTCTCCAGCTTGTCCGATTCCCATAATGATTTCTTCCAATCCCTATCATCCGCGTCCGAGTAGTCGTCCTCATGGACCAAATAGTTGTGGCGCTTCGGCAGCGGCTTTTTGTTCTTGGCACCCTTCAATTTCGACATGAACGACACTTGACGGGCTGCCGCGGCTCTGGCATCCACAATACCCTGGTCCACCGCCTTGCAATCCTCCGCCAGCTTTTTGCTATTCTTATAGATCGTGCGAAGTATGCAGGACGCGTGATCTGCGAATTCTTCGTCTTTGGCGTCCTCATCAGAGCCTGCAACATCGCCATCATCATCACCAGCGACATCCCCATCATCATCCCCATCCCCATCATCATCATTATTATCATTATCATCATAGTCGTCGACATTCTCGTAGCCCCCATCCCGGGAATTCTCGGCCGGGCAAATGGCCGACTTGCCTTTAAAGCCAAGCAAGCGTGCGGCCTCGTTGAAGCTGGTGGTGCGCAACAGCGACGGCTGCTGCGGCTTAAATTCCAATTTCAATTCCAGCTGATTCTGCTTACCGGGATTATTCAATGCGCTCACACCGCCAGCACCACCAGCACCACCATCACCAGCACCTCTGAAACCATTTGCTTTACCATTAGCGCCAACTCCTCCAGCTGTCAACGCACCACAAGAGATGCACATGCGATTCGGGCCATGGAACCACATATTATGTGGTAGCTGCAGCGCCTCATCCTTCTCGCCCATGGCCACTCCAAGTGCCAGGCAGCAGAAAATGCTCAATAAAATAGTCACCAAACGCATTTTCATGAAAATCAAATCTCTTTTGTGCTGCTCGAAACACAAACACACAATTACTCACTTGTGACTGCTACTGAAGTCTATGTGCCTGACTACTGTTTGAGCACAAACAAACACAAAGGAAATCATAAACAATTAACAAAAGTCAAACGACAAATATTTTGCCTAAGGGCAAACAGAATTTATCTGATCTACTGATTAGAAATGACCAGCATCTGGCTTTGGCCATAGACGGTTCTCAATGCCAGCTGAATGGGGTATATTGGTTTTCAGGGTGTGGCTGGAGGTATATGTATATCATATTATATTGAGCCAAAGGCTTTCGCTGCGTGAAGTTATTTGCCTGCTATAATATATACCATATATACATATATGTATGTATGTATATATTATATTTATTTTTATTTTTATCGACAAGCTTACAAGTTTTTGAATTGCTAATCCAGGAGTTGGCCTGTCAAGTTGAGTGCGCTGCTCGCCTGGAATTTCCAATAACATGAAATACCACACGAGGCGCAGGCATGCAGAACATCGCTATACAAATCGATTAGGCCAAGTCTAGCTAGAACATTTCATGGCTTATACTCCTTGTTCTTGTTGAGCTCTTGTTGTGCCTCGAGCTGCATGCTGCAATTGAATACTTGCAGTTTTTTGGCCATTCAAGGCTTGATCCTCGAAGAATTTTTATGACTCCTCAGTGCATTAAGGATTTCTGCTGCGATAAGCAATAATTTAATTCACCTCAAGATTGGATTTTCTAGCTTAATTGAACCCTGAGTCCATTGAAAATGGACTGTATAATG
Organism: Drosophila arizonae; assembly: GCF_054131065.1. NCBI lineage: Eukaryota > Metazoa > Arthropoda > Insecta > Diptera > Drosophilidae > Drosophila > Drosophila arizonae. The sequence continues at coordinate 13,897,239 of NC_142927.1, read as the reverse complement.
GTTTTGTTTTTATTTTATTTTTTAGATATTTTTATCTCAGTTTTATTATAGTTTAGATTTACATTCGTTAGACGATATATTTATGTGTGATTATAGCGATCATTTTTATGGGCTTCTAGGAGTTAGTGGAGAGGTCTGATGAACGAAGTAGTTGGCCTGGAAATTTGTCAGCTAAATATATTACACTTAAACTATATATAGTCGGGTCTCGATATTTCGTACCCCGCTAAATCGAAAATCACAATAAATCGAAATAACCTCTATCCCCTTGAAAAAAAATTTGTTTTCGATATTTTCGATAATTTGAATTTCTGTGTAAATCGAAAAAATCTGATCCCCTTGCCGTTTCGAACTATCGGGACTCGACTGTATAAGACTTATTTAATATATATAAAAATATAATAATCAATATAATTATTATTTATAATATAAATATCAAAAGTTGTTTAAGCTTCGTCTGCCAGATATACATATATACATATATATAATGTTTTCATTTTCAGTTCAGGTTGATCTGAGGCAGCTATAACAACTCATTTCTGTTCTATATATATTCTCTTAATATCACGTAAAACTTTATTAAATTGCAACTAATTCATATATTTCTGCTCGAGCATCTCATTGTCCAGTTTGAGTTTGCCCTATCCAACTGTCAATAAATATGAATGCGTCCATTTTCACCAATGAAAAGACCTAGAGACTCTATATACATATATTTAAACAATGACTAATCAGACCAACAATAAGAATACGAATTAAGCAAGACGAACTAAAAATCATCTCTGATCCCTTAAACAACGTTTGTCCCAGCTAATATACCTTTCATAACAACTCGACGAATCCATTGTTTTTCTTAAATCTTATGTGGTATATATAGGAACAGAGAGGTAATCACATTGCTTAAGCCCTTTATGGCATGGCCAACGAATTCGTTGGCAGAAATGCAGGCAGAGATGAACTGTCATCATTAGCAACTCCCAGCTGGGGATTCAAATTGTAAATTGCAATGGAACTGCTTGGGCAAGCAATTACCAAATGGTATTATATCAAATTATCCCAGTAGAGCAAGGCGAGAGAGAGCCAGCTTTAATATGATGGCTGACGCTGAGCATGGACCGGAGTGCTGCTGCCGCTCCTGCTCCTGCTCCTGCTCCTGCTGAATGGATGCTGCAAATGGACAACGACATTCGGACAGCTTGTTGCACAACATGGCAAATGCATTTGCCACAAGTCCAAGCGAGACGTTAACTCAGTGTGACTGTCAACATATCCGGGTCCGTTCACAACATCCGCATCCGCCATCGGCCATCCGCCATCCGCCATCCGCCATCCACCATCCGCATCCGTTTGTGGGCGCCCGCAATGAGCGACTTCCTGCTACGTGCTCTGCATCTGTGTAGGTGTAGCTGGCAGTGTGAGTGTGAGTCGGCCATCTTGGCCTTAGCTTGCCATTTTTCTTCATCTTTTGTGCCGTTGATGAATTCGTTAGACGCGGCAAAGGAACTGCTGCCATCAATTCTTTGGCCCAGATAACCACCGAGCCGTTCGCACACCCACCAAAGCCACACAATAAACCGCACGGCCCTCTAAACGCAGTGACGCTGCTGTCGCTGTTGCGGCTTACGCTTGAATTCATTTTCCTGTTGCACCTTCAGGGAATTGTGCTCAGCTTTGCCCTACTCTGCTCTGCTCTGCTCTGCTTGTGCTGTGAAAAGTAGCAAAAAATACCATAAAAACTAAAATTTGCAACATCTTTCTGCTTGACGTCAGCCAAAGAATCGAACACCTAGGGACAGCCAAATGGAGCTGCCACAGTACATGCAAGCTGTTGACAGATCCAGCTCCTGCAAAACTCTAGTCATATTCCCTGTACCCACAATAATAACAATAATAATCAATCAATAGTTAAGCACCGTAGCTAGCTAAAAGCCAATGTGACAGACAGCCTGGTTCAGAATTTTAATGTATGCAGCGGCTTGTGGCATGAATCACAATATTCGAATCGAATTCATATGAATTCATATGAAACTAATCAATGCGACAGTTAGTTAAGCTGATTGATTGCCAGATTGATTAAATGGTCTGTGGATTGTCCGCCTGATTGATTTTCGTACACTGACTGAGTCAACTAAATGACAAACCAAATGACTGATGACTGATTGATGAATTATTGATAGATGACACATGACTCACCAATTCATGATTGCTTAACGGACTGATGACTGATTGAGCTGGCAGAGTGATTCAAGATTGATTGATCATGTGTGAAGATTGATTGACGACTGACGACTGATGATTGATGACCGACTGATGATTGAGGACTGACGATTGACTGATGACTGATTGATGATTGAGGACTGACGATTGATAGCTGATGATTGAGGACTGACGATTGATAACTGATGACTGATACTGATGACTGATGATTGATGATTGATAAGTGATGACTGATGACTGATGACCGATGACTGATGACTGATGACTGATGACTGATGACTGATGACTGATGACTAATGACTGACGATTGATAACTGATGACAAATGATTGATGATTGAAGATTGATGACTATTGACTGTTGACTGATGACCGTTGTGTGATGATTGATGACTGTCGATTGATAGGTCTCGAATGCATAGTAATAATTAATTCGCTGACTGAGTAAATTAAATGATTGAATGATTGATTGATGTCTTACGAGGTATGACTGATAAAAGATTGATTTACACATTGACTGACCGATTGAGGACTAAGGATTCATAGATCACCTCCACATTGCCTGAGTTATTGCTGGGCTTACGGATAATTTGACTACCTCGTTGACTCGATTTATTAATTGACTGGCTAAATTCGAAAATGCTTAACAGTTTGCACAAAAGTTTAAAAAGCTTTCCTGCGTGTTCATGAAGGTTCTAAAATCATTTCCCATGGAATTTCTAAATGGCACCCAATCAACTTTTTCATAGAGAAAAAAGCTTTAAAGCTATCCCAGCTACATGTGCCACTGAGCTTTCAAGCTCAGGATATTCGTAGTGTTGCACCAATAGCTGACCAAAGCTTGCAAGTTCTGCAAATGGTATCCACAAAAAGCTCTTGACTGGTTTTGCCGCAATCAAACAGAATACAACGGACTAAATAACAGCAACAACAACTGAAACCGTTATGGGTGTGAGAGTCATTGACTTTGCATCCTTTGAAGCACATAAATCATAAGTTTTGTGAAGTACGCCGCATTAAGCATACGCCATGTTGAACTGCAGCACTCGAACCCCCTCGCAGCCCAATACTTCTCCTCAAAATTGAGGGGGAAAAACATCGAGTTTTCCTTAAAAAAAAAAAAAAAAAAAAAAAAACAAACGGAAATGGAACGTGCCACAAAGAATATTTCTCGAGGGCAGTTTAAGGTTTGTTTTTGAGGCTGCGAACGCAAAAGTTTTTGGCATCACATTTTGATAAAGGACACAGAACGAAACTGTTTTCAATTGAGTTGGAAAAAGTGTTGACACAGCGACAAGCGGGAGCGACAAAAGTGCTTATCAAGCATGACAGGCACGAAGTAAGAGAAAGAAACCGGTAACTTGAAGGGCAGTCAAAGGGGGCGTGGCTATGGACTTAGGGAAATCGCGTGGGATACGTGGCGTATGCGCAACTGCGCGAGTGCTCGATCAACGAAGGTCAAAGCACGGCAAGTTGGAGTGTGGAACTCAGGATCCTGCCAGAGCTGTGGCAGTTATCAAGTGCCACATGCCACATGCCACAGAGTTATGAGAGTTAAAGCTTCATTTGTATAGCGTTAGTTAGTTTGCCTGCCTTTTTTTCCGTTTTGCTCGCCGCATTCCGCAAAGCTCGACACGTGATGTGGCAGCTGTGAAGCTTGCGTGCCACACGACGCGCCACAGTAGCGAGCAAAAGGAAAGCTCCCATGCAGATGTTGCGAAAGCTGGCTGAAGAGCCTGCTGCCGCATGCTGTGATAAACAGACGCCAACCGCGCCAGCCGCCAGCCACGTCCATGCCACATGCGTGTGCGTTCGCTTCAACGGCCTCTCAGTTCTGCCGACAACGTCAACTGCTGCAGTCGCAGTGCCACACCGACGCACAGCCCCAACTCGCGCGCAACTCGAATCGACGCGACACGCGAATCGTGCAGCAGCAGCAGATCGTTGGCCGTTTGAATTTTTGCGCGCCTTGCCAATTGCAATAAATTCAATTCGTCCTCTAATTGAGTCTGTGTCTGTATTTTCCGCTCCTTCTCCTTCTCCCTCTCCCTCTGTCTGTCTCTCTCTCTGTTTCTGTCTCTCTCTCTCTCTCTTTGTCTATCTCTATCTCTGTGCGGGAATGTGTGTTTACTTAATACGCCCATTCGAGCTGTGCGTTAAGTCTAGCATTTTTTTTACACATTTTTTTTTTTTAATTACAAGTGACAGTTGACATATATTTAAACAAAGAATTATTTGCTCAGCGACGGCAACCATTGAGAAATTTATTAAAAATTTAGAAAAGTTTTGTGAGTGTGTGTGTGTGATTCCAATCAAAACAAACAAAGAACACAATGAAGTGCATATTAATTAAAATAAGACAAACAAAACATGGCAAATAGCAAAATGACACCAAAAAATCCAATTCAAACAGAATTAATAAAAAATTTATTTAATTTAAAAATCAAATTCATATTTAAATAATACAAATGAATAGAAAAAGCTTAAATAAATTTTTATTTATGAGATTTAAGTTTAAATTTAAATTGATTTTAGTTGCTTAATTTTTTAAGAGAGCTTCAATTCTGTTTATGGCTAGGCATATAGTTAGATTGAATAGAGGTCTATCGGTCCATATATATAGGTCTATAGATTTATGGCAAAATTATTACTTTAATAAAAGGGATTATTATAATGTTCGTCGATTGCGGGATTTTTTGACTTATCTGTAATAATATGAAAAATATATTTCGAGCTGAGTGCAATAGATTATATATAAACCATGTATGTACTTATATAATATAATAATAAAAGCTTTACTGGATTTCTTTAAGCTGAAATGTAATTTTCTTCAGCTGATCTCTTTATATTTTTGAGAAATTTTAGTACAGTTGAAAATTTTATTGTTAAGTTTATATCTGACCAACTAGAATTATCATTTGAGTCAAACAAGCTTGAGTGGGTTGTCTTAATCGAAGAATTTTTTTTTTTTTTGTGGTTTTGGTTTCTATTTTTGAAAAATAATTTTTGAATTATAATTATATGAGTAAAAGTCTTTATTAGCTAATTTGCTGCCTCTGCTTTTTGACTTGAATTGAATACTCTTCTTCTTCCCCAGATGCTATTCTAGTTGAGTCACGGCATTTTAGTTAAGTATCGATAACATTATACTTCACTATCGATAGTTATATAGATTATGGTGCTATCCACTCCGATTCCCATTAGCCTAGGAAATTTCTCATGCATATATTTATATAGCTATTAGAAACACTCTTCGGAATATAAAGTTTTCACTGAAGTAGTTCTGCGACCTATTCCTAAAAAATGGTATTTTGAAAGTATTCATAAAATTTTTAAAATTTTTATTTGAATACTTTTTATTATTTTTAATTATTTTTTAAAATTATTATGCTCATTTTTGAAAGGAATTTATTAAATTTAATTGTGACAGAAATAAACAAAGAAGCATCAAATATAATAAATTATAAAATTACTATATATTATTGATTTGTGGAATACTATATATTATTTTGATTACTATAAATTATTTAAATATTATGTGAATTCTATATATAATTGAAACTATAAGGATTAATTGAATTATAAATAAAAAATTATAAAATTGATTTAACAAATTGAATTTATCATTTAAAAATTGAGAACGTGTTTGCATAACAGTAATAAAATGGAAATATATAAAAAATAAGTATGCTTATTTTATATAATATAAAAAGTACAATAACAACAAACATGCTTAGCCTCAAAGCGAAAAACGAAATGTGTAAAAAATGTGAAACAAATTTTCAATGACTTAAAAATCTACTGAATGGCAAACACAAAAACAATTTATGATAAATAGAATGAAACTCAATATATGTATATACCATGTTTTTTTTACTGCAGCTGTTGTTGCTGTTGCTGTGGCTGCTGTGTATTAAGTATACGACCAGTCGCCGCCTAGATCAATAAACTGAGCCATTCGGCTAAGGCGCAGCACAGCAACCTGCCCAATCAAGCTAAGCTAAGATAAAGCAAGACTCGCATCTGTTGTGGCTGCTGTTGCTGTGGCACCGACTCCTGCTGCTGCCCCTGCTGCTGCTCCTCCAGCTGCTCCTGCTGCTGTGCAATCAAAGTCAAATCGCAATCTGATCCATTTGCCCTAAGAAGAATGCCTCAATCAAAATTGGTTTCCTTTGTTGCCCGTTGCCGTCAGATTGTTTAAATAAATGTTGCAAATTGCTCCGGCTAGTGGCTTTGCGTTTTTTGATTTTCGCTTCGTTTTTTCGGTTTCCTGCAACAAATCCAAGCAAATCTTTGCTTTTGGTTTACTTTTTTTTTTTTTTTTGGTTTGGTTTGGTCTGCTGATTGCCAGCCCCAACAAATCCGCCCCCGGGCGCATCTAGATGCCCGAATTCTCCCAGCTGCTGCTGCTGCTGCTGTTGGTATTGGTGGTGCTGTTGGTGGTGCTGCTGGTGGTGCTGCTGTTGGTTCCCCCAAATAAGCTGTGCTGCATGCCATGCCACGCTTCTTTTTTATTTGCTGGCACTAAAACGTAACCCACCTCCGCATCACCCCACCACCCCACCCCCAACTTTCAACTGCCAGCTCCCACCTGCCAGCCCCAGCCAGCCTCAGCTCAGCCTCTGCTTCAGCCAACAGAAAACAAAAATGAGAAGAAACACAGTTCGCCGTCTGCATGCTGATTTCTTACCTTATTTATTTGGGATTGTCTTACCAGAGTTGCAAATCTGTGTGACTTTTTTTTCGGTTTTTCTCTTTTCTTTTTTGTTTCAGCGAAATTCTCTTTGTTTTGCGTGCTGCGGCATTTCATATATGCCCAGCAGCTGTGCCACAAGCGGGTGTTTGCATTTCATATGCTTTATTTATGACATTTATGGAGTCTATTTACGGCTCTATATTCATATCTCTCGGCTATCGAATTGAAGAAATCGATAAAAGTATCGTTTAGTTTGTTTTATGAGTTCAGAAACATATTTTTCAGTATTTACAGCTGAGCTTATAGAGCAAACAAATAGATATCGATTGTAATATTCAGTGATTCAAGTTGATCTATTATTATTCATCGATATCGATGAGTTATGCGAATGAAACTAGCACAATCGATTGCTATATTTATATATATATATATACATATATATATTTTGAGCTGATTGATTCTTATCCCTATAGATTATCGATTCAAAATTCCATTGCAACAACATATAAGATATCGATTGCGATATTTCGACTTTGTTTATCGATTACTGCAGAGTGTGTAATTAGGGATATTATCGTTAAGTTCTTTGAATGGTATGCAAGAATGTGACACAAATACAGTCCAGCTCAATAATTCGTACCTCGCTAAATCAAAAATCGCGATAAATCGAAAAAAAAAAATTCTATCCCCTTGAAAGAAATTTGCTCTCAATAATTCTCGATAATTTGACTTTCTGTTTAAATCGAAAAAAAAAGCTGATCCCCTTACCAATTTGAGTTATCGGGAATTATTATCCACTCATTATTATGCCCCAGTTAATAGAAGAGCTCCATGAACTCAACAAGAGATATGTTTTAGTCCATTTCAAGCGCCTGACTCCAGGGAATTCGCATTGTCCTCTGCCTTTGTGCCGCTGATTATCAAAGTAACTAGCAGACGGCGTTGATGTTGCGCTTATCGCTTCAGCTTTAGCCTCTCGTCTCTGTGTTTTTTGTCTATTCGGGTTTCTGTTTCGGGATTGTACGTGCGAGACGGCGAGGCTGGCGTCTCTCCACGTTGCTGGCAGCGGCCAAGAGGCAACAATATGTTAATAATGCCTGGTAATTAGCCATAGACAAATGCCTTTGGCAGTCGCCTCTAATTGCCGAACGAGGCAAACTAATTAAATCACGTAGCAAACGCATAAAAACAAAACGTTCACAGTTCAACTTGATACGCAGCCAGACGCTAACCCAAGCCCAATTTGCTTAGCAGCAATGCAACTATTTGCCTATGTCATGCCCTCGTCTCTCTCTCTCTCTCTCTCTCTCTCTCTCTCTCTCTCTCTCTCTCTCACTCACCCTGCTAAATCTCTGTGCAAACTTTTAGTCAAATTTGCCAGCTAACAAAAGCAACTTAACAACAACAACAACAACTAGTGGAGATGGCCCAGTCGCTGACCCTGACCAGCAACCGGACTCCCATCCAACACAAATTTCCGACATTTCCACATATGCCAGTTACAATCTCTGTTATTGTTGCCCTCTCCACTTGCCCCACTCCCCCGCAAATTTGCTGTCGTTGTGTTTATCAAAGGCTTGGATCAGTCCCAATAAATTGCCTTCATCATATTTCGCTTTGCTTGGCTTTTATGTGCCCCAAAATGTCCCCAATGCATTCATTTCACTTTACGACACTCGCTCACACCATCCTCTCTCTCCCTCTCTCTCTCTCTCGCTCACTCTTTGTACTCATATTGCCGTCTCATTCCCATTTCGTTGCTTAAACTTATTAAGAGCAAAAATACGCAGTATCAAATGAACTTGTTGTGCTACGTGCAAATGCGTTTATCCTTATCATTTCTCATTGTGGCCAGGCGAAATACTATCACATATACCATGTATGTGTGTGTGTGTGTGCGTGTGTGTGTACATTTCTGGCAGTTGCCAGCTGATTTGATGGCATCTCTTTGCCATTAGCACAAAAGGCGTCAACTGTACCAAAGCCAAAACCAAAACCAGATGTCAAAATAAATTCAAAATTCTTTAAATATTTAATTTGCAGTTATTTGTTGTATACTCATTTACGAAAGCGAAATGAGTATATTGGATTTGCGTACTGTTCCTCATGCTGTTTGTTCGTCTGAAAGACTTTATGTTCGGAACATATACACCCGGAACGTGTACGCCCTCCAATTTTAAAGTGTCTACAATCCCCCAATTCATCCCATAAGAGGCGTGGCAAAACAGAAAATGCATATTACAGTAGCTCAGAAATGTGATAGTCGAAGTATTAGAGAGTTGCAGTTTGTAATAAATGCTTGGGTTGACCACAGCAGATCGTAAAGATATGGCGGATATATCTATGCCCAATCGGAGTGTGGGAAATGGGGTAAATGGGGTACGTGAATTGTCAAACAGATGAATTCCCAATTTATATATGAATATGTTGAAGTAGAACGACTAGGGTGTCCATATACACACATATGAAAAGAGATACCAATTGGAGGCGTGGCAAACGTAAAATGGATCAGGATCTGGCAGCGTTTGGGCCTTGAATGTGCATTCGGCGGTCGGTAACGCCCGACTGAAACGTTTTAGCTAGTTTCCTTTATTTCATCTGTAGAATATATGTATATTCCAACCTGTCCTATATTGATTATATTTAGAGTTTCTCTAGCTGCGAGCTTCGTTTATTTAGCTGGAATGTTTTTCCATGACAATCAAATTCACTCTTTATGAAAACTTGCTAAAACTAGGCCCAAATTTGTTTGGTATATAAATTAAATTCAATAAAAAGACATCACGTCTGTGAAGCCCGTCAGTTTGAGCAATTAAATTTGTATTATTTTTGCTATGAATTTAATTAAAATTGTTATATATTTTTTTTTATTGCTTTTTTAATTTACCAAGTTTTTTCTATATTCATATTTTGTATTTGATTGTTTTTCTGCATTTAATTTTAATTTGAATTACATTTCGCATTGGCTAAATTTAGTTCCAATAAGACAAACAACATGCAATAGAGCGCAGGGCAGCTCGGCTGGATATCAATTAAGCCACTAAGCCGCGACGTTGAGCAACTGCAGCAGGGCCAAGCGCCGGCATTCGTCCTGCCTGCGCGCTTCGTCCTTCGAGCACTGAGTCAGCCAATAGAAAGTGATACGCGCGCTATGCGAGAGGATTGAAGGATGGGAAATGGGAAATGGAAAATGGCAAATGGGAAATGGGAGCTGACAGCTCTGGCAACTCGGGCAACTGAGAGCTTGGTAGCTGGAGCGATTCAAGTGCTTCGTATATGGTTACATTATATGAAACATAGAAAGTTATTGTTCTTCATCCACTTCTGCTCCTGCTCCTGCTGCTGCTCCTGCTCCTGCATCTGCTTCTTCTTCTTTTTCTTCATCTTATTATTATTATTATTGTTGTTTTATTTAAGTTTTTGACTTCAGTTGCTGTCGCTGTCACTGTCAGCTCGCCAGCTTTGTCCCCTCAGCCGCGCTGTCATCTGTCATTGAAGCTGTTTACCCATTGTTCCAACAGATCATGCTCAAGTGTTGGTGTCAATGCTCCGGACAGCTCAACATTCAAGCAAATACATACTAAATATACATATATATAAATTGATATATATATATGCATTGCAATGAAATGAGTTTAGACGCGTGTCAAAGTGCCGAGGCAAAGAAACATGTGTATATACATACATACGAGTTCAAAGTCTAACTTTCTAATACTTCATATACAGTTAAAGCTAGTGCAATATATTAAAGCTTAAAGTTCATAATTTAAGACGATATACATAATATACATATACATATACATAAATGGACTCTGGCTACCATTGAGCAGTGAATAAATTTGAATAGAGAGAGAGACGCAGCTCGCGTATTGGCAGTGGCCAACAGCTGCCAGTGGGAGGCTGTCACGATTTATTGGCTAACCATAATTTGTGACTCACCAGCAACAACAACAACGCCAACAGCAACAACAGCAAGAACAACAATTGCCGATAGTCGGCTCTATATAGAGCCAGACGCCAGCTGCAACAACTCGGCCATAGAGCAACAGAGCCAGCTCCAAATTCAACGATGAACGCCGCACAAAGCGGCGGCCACACGGGTGGCGGCTCCATGGGCAAGAAGGGCTCCCAAATGGAGGTAATTATATTAAATTTTAAGTGCACACTTCTTACAAAAAAAACGGAGAAAAAAAAATACAGAAAAAAAAGGAATTACAAATTGAAGAAAATATAAAAATTTTTAAATGTACAATTTGCTTATCTTATTTTCGCCTTGACCAATTTAGGTAGAAGTCCATTCAGTTAGCAATTCTCTCAAATTTTGATGGGCTTTTATTGTGGGGAAACTTTACCCAAGTTGACTTGGAACAACTAGTGAAAGAGAGGGGAAGAGAGAGAGAGAGAGAAAGGGAAGATGCTGCGCAGTTAGAGCTTAGACACACTGGGGCAAGCCAGTGTCGCGCATTTGTAATTGAATTTGTTTGGCTGGTGGCACGTGCCGGGGCTACTAAATGCCGGACACGAAATTAAAATGAACCAATTTGATTAGCGCCCGAGTGGGAAAAATAAGCAAAGACCTAAGTAGACCTCAAACAAACAAAGTCTAGCCGAATTCCAATGAACAGCTTAGAGCCCTGATGAGCTGCGAATGGAATTTGACCCAAGCCACTGCAAATATATAACAATATATCTATATATCAGCAAGTGAAGAGAGAAGCGAAATGGCGAAATTTAACGTAGACAGTCTGCTAAAGCAATTCTAGGTAAGAATTTGAGTGAGTTCGAGTGAGACGCAGAGCGATAAGCGATACGAAAGAAGAGGGCTAACAAATCAGCGAGAAGCTTAGGCAAATAAAGCGAGAAGCTTAAATTAAATCAAAGTAAAAAGAAATGCGAGCAGCTCTAAAGAAAGCAGCGAAGAAAGAAGTCAAGTGAGAAACTAGATAAGCGAACAAACAAAAATTTAAAGCGAGAAGCAATATAAGAATGAAACCTATAAGCCAAATAGGAGAGCAGGCGAAGCGAGAAGCAAAATAAGAAGTGAAGAAAGAGATAAGAAGAAAGGAAATCAATAGATTGATTTGAATAGAATATAGAATATATAGAATGTAATAGAATTCAGAGACCCCTAATGGTATAGGGGCTTCAAATGAAATTTCCGTTCATATGCTTATCGAAAATTAGAGGGAAACTAGAAAGGCTGACAGCTTAATCTATATTCTATGAAATTTGGTGGCAAGTCGACATCGAGCACTCTCATTTTCGCCCACTCTTTATAGAGGTATAACAGCTTCAACGACATTAGCATATTTAGCTTATCTAAATCGTTGCTAACGGACTTGAGAAAATTTATCCAAGTTTTTTGTTTCATCTCAGGCTGGTGTTAAAATGGGATGCAAAAAAAAAAGAGAATATAAAATGGATTAAGTAAGTCGAGCATATTAAGAATCCACTTGACAATAAAGAACAAAACGCTGCTGTTGTCTCCTTTTAGGCAAATTGTGTTCTTAAGCACTTTCCAAACAATTCAGCAGACAACAGCAACAACAACAGCAACTCTGAAAAAAAATTCATGGCTCGGGGCAATGGGTCTAATGAGAATTCTGTGCCCACCAACAGCAAATGCGTATATTAATTACATTTTGAGCAGCACAAAAAAAAAAAAAATAAAATAAAAAAAAAAAATGAGAAGAACAACAACTGAGAGTAAACAACTACAGGAAAAACAATTGCTGAAAATTGTTGCTGTAAAAAATTGTGAAAGCACGCATTAAATTGCCAAGAGTGGCAATCAGGGCCCAAATGGAGCCCACAGTCAACTGGCAACAGCCAAGAGGCAAGTGGCGACAGCCCAGCCTCCACGGCTGCTCAGCAAACAGACAATTAACAGGAACAAATGTTAATCCCCGTCACACCGAATCGCAAACACACTACCCTAACTGAGGCAGTTAGCCAGCCGAAGGGGACTTGCCCCAACAAGAGAAAATTCATTTTCTCCTATTATATGTTTATGCAAATGATATTTGTATATGTAAATACAACGGATATTGATGATGATTCTATGCACATACATATGTACATACATGAGTGCGGTATGGATATATGTATGCATATCTATAGCCTTCGATCTATGAAGCAGTCGAATAGATATAGCATATAGATATTTCTAGTATTTAATTTCATATACATTTTAAATAAATACTGTGCATTTATATGAATACACAAATATCAAAATACTAGACAATCACCATAAAATACTTGAAAAATACTAAAAATACTTAAATAAGTGAAATCGAGCCTAGACTTAAAAATACTCAAAATATTCAGAATACATAAATATAAAATAAAATACCAAAGAAATACTGAAAAATACTAGAAATACTCTAAAATATAAATACTATGAATAACTACCACAAAAAGTGTAAGAACTAACCATAGAGCAAATAGTGGTATACTCGAGGAAATGCTTAAAAAATACAGGAAAATATCAAATAAAAAAAAATACCTATAATTTCTGAAAAATACTAAATATGCTCAACTGTACTAGAAATTAATACAACTTCTACAAGAAGTGCAAGTGTAATAGTTTTAAAAGTATTTCACATTCTTCTATAAAAGAATTAAATATGGAAAATTATCTATGAGTAAAAAATGCTGAAAATATAAAAAATACTAGAAAATACCAAAAATACTACAAAAATACTAGATGTACTCAAATGTGCTAGAAATAACTACACAAAACGTGTAAACTTCATTCAATATATGTGGATCATGAATATAAATGTACATCACGATCATGAATATATAGTATATATGTATCTATCTATATATCGTATAAGCAATATATATAGGCATTTATCTAAATAAGTCTCTAATTCATTTCATGACAAAGCTAATATACCCTTAACAAAACATGAGAATAGCAGCAAGCCCAAGCAGTCACACAGACAAGCACACCCCAAAGGCACACACCCACATCCACACACACACCCACACACACACACACAAATATGTAGCACAAGAGCATAATGAGCAAGGTCGCGGCCGTCTCACCTGCCATTCAAATGCTTGGCCATAAATGTTTTAAATGGCCATAAAAAAAAGAAGCACGGACGGGCCCTAATGAGCAGACGCCGGGCCAGCTGGCGCGAGGGGCAAGGGGACAGGGGGACAGGGGGACACAGGGACAGGGACAGATGGCACAAGCCAGCTAAAGTTGCTGAGCGTGTCAACAGAACGCCTCAATGCCAATGCCGTTCACCTGTCGACCACCCACCCCCCGTCCTCCTTTCAACGACTTCCAATTAAGTTGCGTCCTTTGTGTGCAATTTGTTTAATTTTTTCAATGCAGCCGAGCTGAGCTTGGCCTGAATGCAGTCTCACTCACGTGGCGAACGCGAAATCCAGGTAGCTCCACGGGATCTTAGGAGCTGGGCGCCCGCAGCATTTTTGATATTTGGCTGACGCCGACGCCGGCAGCGACGTTGACGGCTGAGGCGACATTGCCGTCGACTTCATCATCCATTAATGTCACTCAATCTGTGCGCATAAATTTGCATAAAGCGAAATCCAATTTCCAGGTTGCGCACACAGAAAGAGAGAGAGAGAGAGAGAACGAGAGAGAGAGAGAGAGACAGAGAGAGAGTCTCACGCACACTTGTCCAATTGGGGTCGCTTCATTATTTCCGTGTGTTATGCGACGTGGCATTGACTTAATCGCTGCCACGCCCCCCGCCTGGTCGTGCAACGTCCAGTTTAACAAATTTTTGCGTGCCACAATTTAATTTATTTTACGCACAGCTGAAAAAAAGAGCAAAAAAAAAACACACACAAACAATTCACTTGGTTTGAGTTAGCCATATATGGTCAGAAGCATATATGCCAAAAGTGACGCGCTCCAAATGGTAAGGGAGTGTTTAGTTTCCGGTTCTGGCTCTGGCTTTGGCTTTGGCTTTGGCTTTAGCACCCACTCAGAGTGACCAGCAGTAAATTGAGGGCGGCCACTGCACGTGCCCAAAAATAGTCCAAATGTACCCAAAGAGGAACGAAACAAGGCTATTTCGGTACGAAGCTCTCTACACAAAGTTCGTTAAAGAGCAACTGAAGTAGAGATTGAGCTTAAATTTAGCTAACACAGCTCTCAATGCGAGCAATGCACTTTTATGCAATTACTTAGTATAAATAGTAAAGTTAAAGTGAGAGACTTGATGGAGAAACACTGAGAAGAAGTAGGTTGACTTGACTAAATAGCTGAAGATCTATATCAAATATCCCTAACTATGCACAAAATATTAAATTGAATGCGAAGAATATGGATGATCGATATATGTATCTATATATATTGCTATTGGTATATATATATATACATTTATATATATCTATATATATTGATGATCCATAAATACATAGTGGAGCTATGTGAAGAATATGGATGATCGTTATATATGAATAATCGATATGCACATATTGATACCTGCTTACTCTAATATATAAATGACGCATACGTATGGATTGTAAATATGTGATATCGATATCGATATAGTGATAATTAATTTATATAGGTCATTCATATTTTATATATCTTGTGGTATAAATCCTGCATACTCCTGTTTGATTTATCAGCCTTTTGTGGTGAAAGTATGGATTATCTAAATATATGGCTGATCGATGTGGATTATCGATATATGCGGACTATTGATATTTGTCGAATATTAATATTTATGGATGATCTATATTTGACGATTATTAATATATACGGGTAATCGATATATGGGAAATATCGATGTGTGTTGTCTATCGATATATGTCGATTATAAATCAATATTGATTATCAATACAAAATTTTTTATTATTATATATGAATTATAAATACTTGTGCACTGTCGATATGTATATGATATTGATAAAATAAATCGATCTCAATAATACACTAGATAGTCCATTTATTTATTAATTTTATCAATTTAGTATGGCTTTGATATGGATGTCAATCTGATGATGGATGATCGATACGCATGTGATCCATTTACATGAATAATTCACATATCTGCTAATTTAATCGATAGTAAATAGCTCTGCTTATTTTATGGCAATATTCTATCCCTCCAGCAGCAAATAAGATATTTGATATATAAATGCTCCCAGTCAATGTTGACTGCTGAATAAGGACAGCTCAGCCTCAGTCGATGACTTTGCACAATCTACAGTCTATTAATTTCTTCCTTAAACTATGTGAAATGTTGTGGTCAAATCAAGTCAGCTTCCCACTTGGCTTTTTGTAAATGAATATGCATATACGAGTATATCATATGATATAAAATCAATATGCCCATATAGAAACAGATTATACTAAAAATATGCAGACAATTGAAAGACGCCGCATTTAAATATGAGAGCAACCTAGCTAAGCAAAGGCAGATTCAAATGTGATTCCTTTCGGATTAGCTTGCAAGTCTCTAAGGATTTTACAGCCCAATGCTTTTAGTCGACATTTGCTGGCATTCCATTGGCATGCCCAAGTGGCTGACAGGTCATCAGTCGGCAGCAGCAGCAGCAGGAGCTGGAGCAGGAGCTGGAGCAGGAAGTGGCTCTTCAGCACGCCCACCAGGTGGCGCTAATCGGTCATTAGCATGACACCGATTTGTTAAGGTTGATCATACGCCACGTGGTGCGTGGCCGAAACTACGAGAGCTCGCTCGCTCTCTCTCACTCTATGTCTGCCTCTCTCTCTCTCTCTCTTTCTTGTTGACTTTTGCTGTGCGTGCCTTATAAATGTGCGTGTTGCAGCCTTCGACGTCATCGTTGCCCTTTCAAGTCAAAACTGTTCGCTTTGGCATTTAAGAGCCAAAAAAAAGAGAGCTTTAAGCCAGAAATAAATTCAGCCAGGCAGACAATATACACATTTCAGCGGATATCCCGGCCAGCTTTGACAGCAGCTAATTAAAACACATAAACTGAGACGCCAAGGCCAAAGGCATCGATTGGCAATCAACTGATGCTACATGGGCAGGACTGGGCAGGGCAGGGCAGGGCAGCCATCTATCTGGACAAACACAGGGCAAGGTGAAACTGTGCAAAGTTAGCCAAAGTCAGCAGCCAAGAGCTGGCCGTCACTCTGTGTGCAATCAGAGAGTCTCGACCCAGACCCGGCTGGAAGCTAATTTCCGCTTTCAAAGTGGCCAAAAGTGTCGTTTTAAATGCCATCGCCTCAGCCTCAGCCTCAGCCTCGACTGTGGTGAGTGGGGCCACGCCCCGGCCAGCCCCTGGCAATCGAATGGCAAACGCTGCTTTAATTAACACTCGACTTCGGGCAGCCTCTGAATCACATTTCCATACCTGAATGCCACAACTTTGCGCCCGCCCTGATGCATCGAAATCGATACTAATCACGTGATTATCGATAGCTCAACCGCTATCGCCCACTGAATGCTGCTCCCACAATATTCTCGCGCCTGCAAGCTGCTCCCCTCCTCCTGTATCTCTCGTGTCTCTTCGTAACCCATTTCGTTCTCATTGTCTGCTCCTTAATGTGTTTCTGCTTGACTTCTGTGCGAGCGCGTGTCGCAATCGATAAATCTTTGCAATAGTTAAGTAAAATATGGCCTAGGTGCACAGCGGCAATGGCTGCCATTTATCACATCCGCATGCATACAGATTGACAGATTTACCTAGCCGCCCCCCCCCCCCCCCCTTTACCTGTTACCCCCTACCCACTCTGCGCCCCCTCAGACCCCACAAATGTTGTTTTTTTTTTCGGCACGTCCCCATAAAAGATGGCAGCTTTCTTTCACTCGACCAAATCCCGCTATTATTTATGGTACTTGTGTCTGCTCCGACTGCTAGTTGGATGGATCTAGATGCCTCCAAATGGCGCGTGCGTCTATCTATCGTAATCCTTTCCTCTGCCCAAATCTGAGCATCTACGAATTCTTGTATTCTTGCGCTGTTTGGCTTGGGCTTTGGCTCTTCCTCGCACCGCCTCATGCCGCCCTCCTTTGGCCATGTCACGAGTCCGCGACATCCAGTCATGCCAGAAAGCGTGCCATCAATTCTGTTAAATCACCGAAAATGTACAACGACCAAAATGTACATAAAGATGAATAAGAGAGAAGCAAAAACCGCCACAAAAAAAAAAAAAAAAAAAAAAAAAAAAAAAAAAAACACCAGAGAAATAAAAGAAAAACTCATATGGAACCGGGGGTCTGCTCTCTGCTAGGCGGGGCACTTAGATCAGGTCCAACAGGCTGGGCGAGCACTTAAAAGGCACAAGATGAGCTCGTCAAGATACGTCCAAACGTCCACTCACGCCCCCTCAGCCCCTGCCCCAGCCACGAGCACATGTTCAATTCGACTTTACGTGCGCCCTCCTTCATTTGTTTTTTTTTTCTCTCTTTTTTCCTCCCAGCTAACATCTTCTTCTGCTTGCTCTGTTGTGTTTTTTTTTTTTTTGCCTTTCTGTTTTCTTTTTGCGGCCAGGCCACAAAACGGCCTTTTGGTCAGATGCTTACAATGTACCACTAAATATTTGCCAAGCCAGCCATAAATGGAGCACGGAGCGACGAGGACTAATTGAATTAAATTTGAAACTTTGTTGCCTGAAAGGCACAAGATTGTCATAAGTGCTTCACGATGGCCAAAACGGGCCGACGAGCATGCGAAACTATTTGGCTATTTGTATGGAAATTTGTCAATAGCCACAAAGCGGCCAATGGCACAACTTTGACCCGAACCCCAAGCAACTCGCACAATGGCACCGAAAACTCTGTCGTCTTAAAAGCCAATCGACGATGGGCCTGAGCAAATATGAACTTAGAGGCGTTCGCCTTCATGTGAGGGCCATTGCAAATGGATGAGATCAGGCCATAGTGGCTGTGCTGAAATGTGTGCAATGGGCGGCATGGCAGGCGTGGCAGACCACATTAAGTATAGAAGCTGCAGTTCCGGACGGTAAACTCAGTGGATGTACCCTTGCTCATCCGTCGGAGTTTCTCTTTCTATATTTGAGTGCTTTAAGTATTTAAGTCACAATTTGATACACAAATGAGGCATCGATAAAATCAAATTATTCTACCTATAAAGCATATGGAAGATGTAGATAGGGCATGCCCTCTCCTTAATCGATTTGATCGGTATCGAGATACTTGCGAGATAGTATTAGGCATAGGGATTGCCACTTGGAGTTCAGACAATGTCAGGCTCTTCGGTCACTATTTAAGGCGTATTTCACACAACCCAAAATTTAGACTGAAGTAGGTGACCGGATTCCGGATATTTTATGCCTGAATTGCTTGGTCCTATATCAAATTGACATTTCTTATATTTACACCAAACTGGATTTTATAGTCCACTTGGCTTAATTTCAAATATGATACAATATAATAAGACCCCATGCATGTTATATAAGCTTAGCGCTCCCACATTAGAATACTAGTGATTAGTTTGGTTCTTGTGAATAAAAATAAATTTGGGTTCAATGAAGTAATATATCTATATATATAAAAGAAAGTTGTGTAAAAGTGAAGACTGCTTATAACTTGATTTGGGCTGAACCAATTTTCATGGTTTTTGATTTGTTGGATTTGTCTCCGCAACGAGTTTAGTATAGGGTCTTAAAAATACTGAAAAAATTTGCCGAATATTTGAAAAACGCGGTTTTTTCCCCAAATGTTCAAATTTTTTTTATACCCAGTAGGCTTGGTAACAGTGACAGTTTTGACAATAGTGTAGAAGTAAATAAACAAATGTAGTCAGTCAGTCTACGGTCTCCTGACCTCGAGCAGACCTGACTATTCAAAAAAAAAAAAAAAAAAAAAAAAAAAAAAAAAAAAATTCAAATCAAAAGGAAAAATATTTCAAATCAAAAATCTGCAAAAAATCAAAAGATTAAAACCTGACTGTTCAAAAAATAAATAAAAAATTAAAAATTCGAAATTAAAAAAAAAAAAGGTAATTATTAAAAAGTGTATTTTTGGCTTTTTATATTTTCGGACTTTTAAACTTTATAAATATTTCAAATCAAAAATCTGCAAAAATTAAAAAAAAAATCAAAAGATTAAAACCTAACAATCAAAAATAAATAAAAAATTCAAAATTCAAAATTCGAAATTAAAAAAAAAAAGTTAATTATTAAAAATTGTATTTTTGGACTTTTACAAAAGCTAAATATCTCGAAAGTTCAGGTATTTGTTTGTCTCAAACATAAATTTGTGTAAATTATTTATATTTATATTTCTCGATTGTTTTATATGGTTTTGTGCGAGGGCAGTATTACTATTAATAAAAATGCCGCGTCCTAGAAGATCTAATCTTTCCCGGCGGACCCATAATGCAATTAGGCAACGGAATAGCGCGAGTCAATTATCTGACGAAGAGCGAGAAATCGCCCGAGAAAGGCTCCGCGTTAGTACCCAGGGAAGAAGGGCCTTAATTCGTGCTTCTCAAAGAGAGGCAGCCCGTGAAATGGCAATAAGAAATGGTTCAAGGATTGATTTGAATCGAGCAGCGTTTCGATATGATTGCACCATTGATTACAGCTTGAATCGTTTAGTTTGCATTGGTCCAATGGACGTTGTTTGCTAGCATTGTGGCGCATTGAAGTTTGCTGGTGAAACGCCCGGTTTGTGCTGCCTTAGTGGTAAAGTGACATTGCCATTAGCGGTCACCATAGCCATTGCGTTCCCTGCTTTATGGCGAAACACTAGAATCACGACATTTTCTAGCGAACACTCAAAAATACAATGCCTGTTTCCAAATGACATAATTTGGGGCGGAAAATATTGGAGACGGATATTTAAGGTAATTTACGTTAAAAATTTTATTTTCTATGACTGCCAAAAAAAAATTTTGAATAATGTAGTTTGTTAGATTTCTGTAAATAGTGTTTGTAAATATAACTATAACTATGGCTTTGAATTTAAAGATTCAAGGCCAGATTTGCCATCGCATTGGATCATTGCAACCTATTGAAGATGCACAGCAAAAATTCTTGCAAATATACTTCATGGGCAATATGGAAGAACAACTTGACCGGCGTCAAGAAATGAACACAGCTATGAAAAGAGCAATTCTCCATGATTTGCATGCTTAGAAATTTAAACCAACCAAAACTGTGCAATGGAACGCGTTTGGTGATAAGAAAACTGATGAGCAATGTGATTCACGCGTTGATACTCAAAGGAAAATTTAAAGATGAGGAAGTTCTTATTCCTAGGATTCCGATGAGCTCAACAGATATGCCCTTTGAATTTAAACGAATTCAATTCCCGCTTCGTCTTGCCTTCGCCATGACGATCAACAAGTCACAGGGCCAATCTTTGACTATTTGTGGCCTCAATCTAGAAAATGCGTGTTTTTCTCATGGTCAATTGTACGTGGCATGCTCACGTGTTGGCAAACGATCCGCATTATTTGTTCTTGCACCCGACCAAAAAACGAAGAATGTCGTTTACAACAAGGTGCTTGAATGAAAATCCGATTAATAAATTTATCAGTGTATCCCAGCCTGAACAACATAGCTTTCAACAATTTTTTACCTAGAAATAATATAGAGGGCAATGCAACGTTTGCCGGGCCAGCTAGTTTGATATAATTTAGTAACAATTGGTCTAAACTCTCTCTCGTCCGAATATGAACTGAGCCATATCAGTTCTACTGGTTGGGCTCTCCCTTGGAATGTCTGCCTGGACTCTCCAGCCTCCTTAGATTGTCGACAGACAAAAGAGACTATACAACTAGCTCACATATCCAGCCGAACATGGTACAAAACCTATATACTCTTTTGACTTCGTGAGCGGGTATAGAATCATATATACTCTCTTCACTTGGTTAACGAGTCTAAAAAACACTTTTACTGCTTTCGCTCAATATACGATTATCTAAAATTTAATTCTGTTTAATTTTCCATTCATTTTTGTTCTTTTTAGATATCCTTTCTATGCGCTTCTCATGCATTTGAAGCTTTAATTATTTCACTAAATGAAAAGCATGCGAAAAAATCTCTCTCAATTTGTCTTACTCGATTTCTCGTTCTCTGTTTGAGCACTATGTATACATGGAGTTAAGTTCTATTTGCCGTGCCAATATTTGCCGTCGCATTTTCAGCTCTTGGTTTTTTTTTCTATGTTTGGGTTTCACTATTCAATTCCGCATGGTTAGATGTGGCTTCCAGAGAGAGAGGGAGAGAGAGAAAGGGAGAGTGCGAGCGAGCGAAAAAGCAAACAAACAAATCCAATTCAATTTGAGGCCAATTTCAATTATTAATACTTCAATGTTAACCAAGCAACATTTCCAATTTGCTGCATTCCAAAACTTCTCGGTGCCACGCCCCCAGCGCCAGCAACCGCACTCTGTCGCCCACAGTCCAGCATCTATTATACCAATCGTATTACATTAACATTCAATTCAAGTAGCGAGCCTTTGATTGTGTACAATTTATATATACAAAAAAGAAAAAAAAGGAGAGCAGGAGGCGGTGGAGTAGGAGGGGCAGGGTAGAAGAAAAGCCCCAGAAACAACAATGACAGATACAAGTAGAGAGTCGGGTCTAATAGGCGACGCCATACCCTGTTCAACCGGCATCGTCTATTCAGAACTCTGCAATAGCTCCAGCTGCCAGCCTATATACCCGCCTCTGCTCGCTGCTAGGGTATATTAATTACAATAGATATTGCAGCGAGCCGGCAAATCTCCCCCATTGCCCAAGTATTCAAATGTGAGCTAAGGAAACGAGGCATAACAAATGCCTGGCCCGATATCATTTGTCGCATCGCTGCGGCGCTCTGCCCCTCGCACAGATCCCAACGGTATCGGGGCAGCTGAGGCAGCTGAGGCAGCAGCCAGTTGACAGTCTGTCTGTTTGCCATTCGCCCAGTTGCTCCATCTGTCATCAAATCGTCCCTCTCACTCACAGTCTCAGTACCGCTCTCTCTCTCTCTCTCACTCTTTCAGTTTCTTTATTTTTTGTGCTTTCTGCTTGATTTGCCTGTCGCAGTTGCGCTTATCTGCGTGGCAGAAACAAAAGGCAACCGAAATGTGAAATAAATGTAAAATGCTGTTGGCGGCCCGTTGAATTTATGGTGGAAAAAAAAAGAGAAGCAAAAATACGCGAAACCGCAGTCAAGACATAGACAAACAGCTCAAGACACACACACACACACACACACACACCAACACTCACACAGTCTGTGGCAATTGTGTGTGGGCGGCACGCAGCGCCAGCAGCCACTGTGGTTGCGCAAACATTGTTTTGTCGCCGGACTCGCCTACGATTTATGTTTCAAACAAAAGATGCTCAAAATGCCAACGCGCGCTGCCGTCGACAGCGGCGATTGTTGTACGTGACTAACGTTGCCTTTTGACACGACCACAGCCCAACAGCCCCCCCCACCCCCCACCGCCCCCTCATACACACCTCGCTGCCCCCCCTTTGTGTATGCAAAGCGCATTTTTGTAATTTATTTCATTTTAATTTGAATTTATTCGCCTGAAGCAAAGCGAATTTTTTCTCAGCTAAACTAAGCGAATGCCCCAGTTAAATAAACTTGTCTACAATTGACCTTCGCTTCGCTTCGTTTCGTTTCGTTTTTTCTTTTTGTAGGTGTGTGTGCGTGTGTGTGTGTGTGTGGCACTTCAAGGCATTGAAATTTATGCTGCATACATTCGGGCGCCACGAGCAATGCCTGAATATAGCAGACGGATGTAAGCGACTGCATAATACACGTCCACACTTCACCGCTGACTCGAGCGAACTTTCTAAAGAAAATTTCTAACCATATATGCAGATATATACTCACCAAAGATAATTCATATCCATATATATATACAGACAAGTGCTCCCTAAGATAAATAAATTTAGGTTGCGATGCACTACCAACGGTTCTTTTTTCAAAAAAAAAAAAAAAATAAATAAATAAATAAATAAATAAATAAAATAAAAAATATATTTATATAAATGTATATATATATATATATATATATATTTTTTATTTTTTTTTATTTTTTTTATTTATTTATTTATTTATTTATTTTTTTTTTTTTTTGTAATAAAATATAATTTTATTGAACAAAAGTTTTAGGACTATAGCCCTATATAACAGAAAATATTCAACATTTATGCGAGTACGAAGAGTACGCTATGCTGATGACGCATTTTTAGCAACCGTTATTTGTAAGCTTTTTTTGAATTTTAAAATTATTTCCCTTACTTAAAAAAAAAAAAAAAAAAAATAAAATATTTCAGACTCTAGCTCCTATAATATAGAAAATATTCCACATTAACAGAGAGTGCGAAGGGTGAGTGCGCAATACTGATGACGCGCAGTGTAAAAAAGCATATTCAAGGCTCGTGCACAGCCAAAGCCCGCAAGTCAAAACAGTTTATTTACTCATACAGCAGCTTTACATAACACGATGATGAGGAAGAAGAAGAAGAAGAGTACGAATGAAAAGTCAGTTTTAAATTAAGATGGATTACATCGCATGGCCAGCAACGGGCGAAATGTCGCATATGTATTTGTGGTGCACGTGTTAAGCAAATGCGATTCCTGTGTTTGCCTCGGCTGATGGGCAGCGCAGGGCACGGCGCAGCGGCCTGACTAGAAGATACCCATTAGAGCCAGTAGAGCTAATTGAGTCACTTGAAGAGAAACAGAATTTGAATGTGAAGCGAAATGGAAGAGGAAATGGGAATGAGGAAAACTTCGTTTGTGTATACGAAAAAGGAGCAGCTACAAAGAAACGGACACAAATTTGAATTGAGAGCAGGAAAAGTTTTTGTGAGGTTATCTTATGGGTCGAGGTCTTCATATGGGGAAACAGAACAGCAATATCACATTAGGTTTTTTCTGCTCTGTACTTTTTCTCTCGGTCTCTCTATTTTTATATAGGCCTATTCATGTAACTACCTCTCCCTCGCCTTTTCCTGTTTCTCTCTCTGTCTTTCTTTGGGTTTGAAAAGTTATTCTATGTCATATTTTCCTGCTAAATCCGGGATTAGCTCCCACTTTGCTTCTCTTCCACTCTCTCCTCTCTCTGTTTCTGCCCCTATCTCTGACATTGTGTCTTTCTATCTATCTCTCTCTTTATCGGTTTTTTTTTGTCTGTCGCTTATTTGTTCTATTCTTTTCTCTCGCTCCTTCTTCCTTCTCTCTATTTCTCTACCTTTTTCTTTCTCTGTATCTCTCCCTGTCTCTCTCTCTCTCTCTCTCTCTCTCTTGCTGTTTTTAGACCTATCTATCTTTCCTTCTAGTTTCTCTGTAACTTCCATTCTCACTCGCTCTCTATCTTTATTTCTCTCTTGTTCTCAATTTTACCTACTCTCTCTCTCTTTTTTTCTCTTTCATTCTCTCCTTCTTTCTGTATGTTTCTCTCTCGATCTATTTTCCGTTTTCTTTTCCATCTATCATTTCTTACTCTCTCGCTTTTTCTGTCCATCTCACTCTATTATAGCTCTTTCCTGCTCTCATTTTCTCGCTCTATCAATCTATCTATCCATTTTTGCCCCTCTCTCTCTCTCTCTCTCTCTTTCTCTCTCTCTTTCTGTCCGTCTGTCTCTTTCAGAATCAGTTTGACAGCTTTTAGCGATTCATCCAACGAGCGACAAAACAATTTAATGCCCCAACATAGGGGCATCAAAGGCGCTTTATCTCTCTCCCACACTTTGGGCACAATGCTATCTAACGCATTTCCAATGCAGTGCGTGCATGAAACGAAGTATTTTTATTCTCCAATAGACAATGTCAGCAGTTGCCCGAGCTGTCCGAGCTGCTGAATGCAATAACTTATGCCACATGCCACATCGCTGCACAACAATAGAATTTTCAAGCAACAAAGTAGTTCACTTCACTTCTCTAACAAGACACAGAGAGAGAGAGGGAGAGAGAGAGAGAGAGAGAGAGAGAGAGAGAAAAGTTTATTATAAATTTCAAATTGTATTTCACATATGCTGAAATATGTTTGAATTGTCTTTAAGGCAGCCTAAGCCTGAAAGCCGCGCAATGCCGGACAATCTCCAGTGCTAGGCACGTATAGAGGAATCTCGCAAAAATGCGAAACAAGTCGCAGCTGGCGAGAGCTGGCGAAGAAGCTGTACAAACTGCGCTGATAATAAAAACAATTTCCAACTTTTCGCCAACTTGGCCCCGCCCACGTGTTCAGATAAGTCGCTATCCGCAGGCGTTGCGCTAACCAAAACTTGCTAAGCCCGACTAACCGCAAAGCTCCCAGTTGCCGCTGCAGTTGGCGTTGCAGCTGTAGCTGATTGGCTTTGGCCTGGTGAGAGCCAACTTCAAAAGTTGCTGTCAAGCTGCACCAGATCGAAAATTATTGCCAAGCAGTTTGCAGCGCGCAAGTGCAACTCAATCAGCCAAAAAAACAAAAGAAAAAAAACCAAAAAAAAGTCGGCCCAAGGACTTTCGCTGGCGTTTAATTGCGAACAGCTTTCCGCTTGTTCGGCTGAGTAAGTTGGAGCACTGAAGCGACCAGCAATTGGGCAGCTCCCAAAAGCGCGATAAAAGCGGCAAAGCGCGTAAATTTCGCGAAGAGAAAAAGAGAATTTGAAGAAGAGAACAAAACAAAACAAAAGTGAAGGCAGGCAGATGCCTGGGACTAGGAATGGGAATGCGAATGGAACAGGAGACTGAGACAACAACAAAAGCGAAATTTATTTTAACGAGCCAAAACTTTTGTTGCTGTTTGGCCAAAAACAGTGCGACCATAAAAGTCCCCAAATGCCACTTTGGCCGCCGCAGTCGCCGGCAGCTTTATTAACGATGTACAGCAGCAGCCAGCAAAGCGATCTTCCACATTTGTTCGTCTGTCAATCCGACACTCACATCTGCACACGCACACACACACACATACACACTTGATAACATACGCGTTGGCCGTCAATTCTGCTTAGCTAATCTCTGGTCGCGCACACGTAGCCAACAGCCAACTCCAGCGCCCCCTGCCCCAGCTAGCTGGCTTACATAAAAGCCAGCACCAAATATAAAATGAAGCAAATCCGCTTTAGCTGCGGCTGCTGCTGCTGTTGCTGCTACTCTTGCTGCTACTCTTGCTGCTGTTACTCCCACTCCTGCTGCTGATGCTACTGCTGCTGCTGCTACTGCTGCTGCTGTTACTCCTACTTCTGCTGGTGCTGCTGCTACTCCTGCTGCTGTTACTCCTACTCCTGCTGCTGCTGCTCTCACTCCCGCTGCTACTCCTACTCCTGCTCCTACTGTTGCTGCTGTTACTCCTACTCCTGCTGGTTCTGCTGCTACTCCTGCTGCTACTCTTGCTGCTGTTACTCCCACTCCTGCTGCTGATGCTACTGCTGCTGCTGCTACTGCTGCTGCTGTTACTCCTACTCCTGCTGGTGCTGCTGCTACTCCTGCTGCTGTTACTCCTACTCCTGCTGCTGCTGCTCTCACTCCCGCTGCTACTCCTACTCCTGCTGCTGCTGCTACTCCTGCTCCCGCTCCTGCTGCTGCTCCTGCTGCTGCTCCTACTCCAACTGCCGCTGCTGCTGTTACTCCTACTCCTGCTGCTGCTGCTACTGCTGCTGCTACTCCTGCTGCTGCTCTTACTCCTATTCCTACTCCTGCTCCCACTCCTGCTGCTGCTGCTCCCACTCCCACTGCTGCTCCTACTCCTCGCGCTGCTCCTACTCCTGCTGCTGCCCAGTCAAATGGCAAAGATCTAGCCAACAAAATGGAAAAGGCAAACTTTGCCTCGCTGCCCATAAAAAAAGACAAATTAAAAAAAAATGTAACAGCAACAGCAGCTGCTGCTATGGAGCAGGAGGCGAGCATCGCAGCTCACTGTACTCCAGCTGCAGGCTTAAAGCATATTTATTGTAATTTTTACAGCACTAACACGACGGTGCTTTACAATTTTTGCACACTCAGCTGACCTCGCACACACACACACACACACACCCATGCCTGGGCTATTAATTAAAATGTCAAAGCAAACCGCGTGCAACGCGTCGTATGCGCAACGTGCATTGGTCATAAGAATGGAATAGAACAGAAAAAAAAAACTAATCTACATTTCCTGCGTGTGGGTGTGCGTGTGTTTCTGACTGCATTTGTATGTGTCTGAATTTCTTCTCTATTTCCTCTCTAGCAGCTCCCTCGAGCTGCGTACAAATCTGTTTAAGCCAGTTAAAACAGTTCGCAGAACTTTACCACAGTTCAGCCATTCCAGGTCGTTAAATACAGCATTCACATTCACACTCTCCCGCCCTTAAACAGCCCAAGTGATAATTTAGTGCTCAGCTCTGGATGGCCATAACCACATTCACGATTATTTTATTGCCAGCTATTGGCAAGGGCGAGCGCAGAAAGGAAAGGAGAGGAAAGCGAAATGTCGAAGAGCCAAGCCAGGGCTGAGAGCAGAGCGCGACTATGTAAATTGAAGTATGAAATTGAATTGAAATAACGTCAAATGAGATTGCCAGCAAAATGCTCCAATAGAGAACGCACAATCGAATCATTAGGGCTTATGCAATTCCTGAGAATTGCATAGGGAGGCGAGACTGCGAATTTAGTTGCTCACTTGGAATTGATAGAAGTCTCAGTTAGGATATGAACTGAGAATATTAACCAAAATGAAATCGAAAATCAAACGTAAATTTATAATAATATAAAACTTACTTGAATTCATGAGAATCGCATAGTAAGACGGTATAAAAATTAATTGAGCTTCCTTTACTTGAATATGATATAAGATTACATTCTTATCTAAATAAGTTAAACTATCTCTGGGACAATCTTGAGACCTGCATGGCATAGCACAATTAAAATTAAGTTTCTTTCATTTATAGTATATAATATATAACAATTAGTATACTTAATAATAAACTCAGTAATGTATGTACTTAAAAGTAAACTTATATTATTTACATAGAAAGATGGTATCATAATATCATTTAAGGTAGTAGGGTGGGATGATGAGAATATAATAAGAATAAATGTAATTCTAGCTCAAGAGAATCACATAGAAAGGTGGCATATGTATATCATTTCATGCCAAGAGCAAGTTTCATATATAGTCGATAAAATACATGCAAATATTCTTGAATGCATTGCTTCAATTTATGAGAATTTCATAGAAAGGCGAATAATCATATAATATAAAAGTTTACATCATCACTTATTGGGGTAAAGTCACATTGAATAGATTCCATGCACAACGCTTATGTAAACTCAAGAGAATCGCATAGAAAGGCCGCTTCAAGGTTTGAGCACAGTTTGCACAACAGACAATGTTATATGAATGCGCTATGTTATGTATGCTATGCATTTGTCATGGATGATTTCAATTGTGTTTGACAGAGTACGTCCAATAATCAATTGCTTCAGCATGCGACGGGCCTCGTGCAGCACCGTCTCCTCATTCCGCCTCTCCTCTCGGTGCGTAATTTACAGAGTGAAGCAGTGTAACCGAAACTAATTCAGTTGCCCTCTGTGCGTCAATTGTCAGATAATCAAGCGACACTTTACATCCCACTCGAAACTCAATTGTTGCTTGACAGCGATGCACTCGCAGTGGGCGTGGGGCAAGCGGAACCTAACCTAAACTTCTAAACTGTATTGTGATATGCGAAACCCTTCAGTGAGAGCATTAAACAATTCTCAGCTGCAAGCGAAGGGCTGCCCAGCCTCACACGCTCAGCCCCAGACTAGCAGGCCAAATGGCTGTCTATCTAATGTGTGTGTGTGCGTGTGTGTGTGTGTTTGGCACTTGTGAATGTCACACTCACACACACACAGACAAACGAGGACAACAATGTGATTAAAATGCAATTTGCTGGCATTTACTTGGGGCATGCGTAAGAATTGTTGAAAGCCAGCGACAGCAACTGAACTCATATGGTTGTATGTGTGTGGGTGTGTGTCTGTGTGTGGGTGTGATACATTCTCTTAGAGATGTGCGTTTAATCGTGATACGAAAAGTAACGATGCCATTGTAATAACAAATAATGTCATATGGCCAAAGCAACAACAACAACAACAACAACAACGGCAACGGCATTGGGCCAATAGAACCTTGACTTGGCTTCCAGCTAGGCCGAGCTGTGTTACATAAGCCAACTGCAGCGCATAATAACCTCTGCCTAACCTCAGCTAAACCAACATAATCCATAATCGATTTGCATATCTCGATTAACATCTAATATATAAAGGGAATATGATAGAGTAGCTGGCATATTGACTAGATAGGTAGATAGATACATGATTAATTTTTAGTCAATATCTAGAAGATACTACTTAATTACAATTAGATATATCTATATGAGCTATGAATTTGCTAGTTCTAAAATCAACTGTAACTGTTATATTGACGTACATAGCTTATGTAGATTATATTACATGGTTTCTAGAGATAACATATATATCTCACTTTTAACTGTCAAAGAGGTTTCAATATAGCTTCCATGCAAATTAATTATAATAATTATAATACGTCTGTCGATTTTCAAGGAAATTTTTAACAACTTTTCTATATATGTACATATGTATATACATATATGAACTGATTTTGAAAGTCTTAACTTTTCTCACAGAGAAAAAGTGCTTTCTGAAAACTCAAACAAAATACGCTTTGCATTATAGCTAATTCAATTATAATATATGTATCCAAAATTTCCATCTCACACACACTTTACCAACACTCCTTTCCAACACTTACTCTCCCCATCAAAATGAGACTTTTCCTTAGCTGCTTTGTGGCATAAAAGCCAAGTTAATAAAGTTATTGTCATAGAAAAATAAGAAAGAAATTCTGCTGATGGCTCTAGCTACTTTGGGCCATCTCTAGTAAGGGCGAATCTAGAACTGACGCACAAATTTGCCACTGCAACGAAGTGTGAAGCTCCAGCTGTGCATGTGTGTGTGTGTGAGTATTTGTGTCAGTGTGAGTGAGTGTGCTGCACATATGTATATGTATGCAGCACTTGCATGACATTCATTTCCGCCTTAAGATGAAAAATAATAATAAAATTTTATTATGCACTTAGCAGTTGCTCGACGCCCTTATTCTTTTTGGAGCATGCCCCCAGCCATCCGCCCCCCGCCCCAAGCCTGCTGCTGCTGGCAGCAATGAGCACATATTGCAAATATGCTAAAATCTCACGCCTCAAAGCGTGGCATGATGTCAGCGGCGTGTCTGCTCTAATTTATGGCAGCAACGGCGGCGCATCATGAACTGAATCTGCAACACTTTTGAGCCCTGCCGCATGACTCGACTACACACACATACACACACACACGCACGCACACTCACACACACACAGAGACATTTCTAATCTAGCTAGCTATAAGATTAAGATCTGTCCTCGGGCTCAGTGACACGGGCTCATTCAAATTACTCGTAAATATCCAGTAACGAGCTTTGCAACTGGCGACGCCGTTGAGCAGAGCTCGACGGATATCGCCTCGCACTATTGCCGTTTGCTGTCCCATGATTGATGATGAATGATTGATGCTGAGCATCAAACTGCCATACGTTGGCTCCCATGTCGAGCCGCACCGTTAGCCCACCTCCCCCACCCCATGCAACAGTGGGGCAACAACAGCAGCAACAACAAAATGCATGCGATAGAGCAAAATGCGTTAAAGTGCCAACAGATTTTCACAGATTTTTCAGAGCTCTCAAATTGCTCAACCTGCATCTTACACACGTCTCTCTCTCTCTCTCTCTCTCTCTCTCTCTCTCTGTGTTCTCTCTTGGCGAGTATGTGTGTATGTGTGTGTGCACATGTACATGTTCTGTCATGTGATGCTTCGTTAGGCTGACAGCTTTTCGTTTCACACTGTAATCTTCTAGCTGAAGCAGCTTGCAAGTCATCACAGATATATATATATATATATATATATATATATATATATATATATATATATATATATATATATGTATATGTATATGTATATGTATATGTATATGTATATGTATATATGTATACTGCATATACATACATATTTACGCAACATGTTGTTTGTTGCATGTCGCATGCGAGCCAAGTTGCCTCTATTTGCCCTCTAATTGCTATTGGCATGATTCTCAATTTGACATGCATGTTAGTTAAAAGTCATTTTATAAGATGTGACATTCTTCGCACTGTCTATAAAAAGACTGCAGCGTCACTGTATTTATATAAACAAAGTCAAATAAATAATCGAACAACAATAATTATGCTCAGAATATTTTAAATTTAATAGTATTTGAAGGCGTTGAAGTTGAAAGAGCTCAAGTTCTGATATCTGATAGTATGGACATTATTTCTCTAATATATTAAGGGAAAGTTTATCAAGCTTAACCATAGTTCCTCAAAAAAATCGATAAACATCGATGCTGTGCCCAAATCTAATTAAATTTATTATATATAAAGTGAAGGAAAAATAAAGAAAATTAAAAAAGAAAAAGAAAGTGTATACCGATAAAAATCGAATTTTAAATCCATAAGGAAATGGAATAACGAATTTTAGCTATATACATTTATTATTCAATGTCCTAATCGATTTCAAAATCAACGTCTATCGGTATACAGTATTCTTTCTTTTTATTTGTCACCTTTTTTCCTTCATTTCTTCATTTTCAGTCTCTGGATCGCTTTGAAATCCGATTTCTATAAATATACGCTTTCTTTTTCTTTTTTTTTTTATCTGTTTCGCTCTTTCCCCTCTTCACTATTCAGTCTCTCGATCGATTTAAAAATCGATTTCTATCGATAACCACCACATACTCTCTCTGTGCTGAATCATACATTGTTATTCCACTATTTATCTTGCTTTTCTGCACTCCTGACTGACATTCAGCGCTGTTATCCATCGCTCCATTCCATCATTTCCTTCAAACTTGACACAATCTAATTAAAGTCCCGTTATTTCATGGCTATTCACATGGAGCTGCGTCCTTTAATAGCCTCATCCCTGCAAGCTGAGCAGCGCCATTAGCACATTAGCGTTGATTTTATCCCTGACTCTCTCTCTCTCTCTCTCACACTCTCTCTCTCTTTCTCTCTCTCTCTCTATCTCTCTCTGAATGTTATTCCTAATTTATTACAAAATTCCTTTAAGTTCTCTTGATTATAATTTATATGTGGCAGTTTATTCGATGTGACGACACGAAACTTTTACCACAATTTTCATGCAGCTCGCAAAGTTTGCAGTGAAACAGTTGCGAAATGACAATCCTCATATACAAGCATCCATATAGATATGTGTAGATATAGGTATAGCATATACGAATATACATATGTATAGAGTCAAGTGCTGTGCGAAACTATTTGCGTTAAAGTTCGCAAGAAGTTCAACTCGGTCGCTGGATAATCCACTTAATTTCTGTTGAGTTCAACTAAATTTTAGTTTTCATTTCATGCTAAGCAGGTGCAACAAGAAATTTTACACCTTTGCGCTGAGTTTGTGTGTGTGTGTTCGCTGGAGTGTAAGACTTTGTTGCAACTGACGCATGGAATATCTAAAATTGAGGCGCTTAGCTGCGGTTTTGTGCCACATTGAAGTTTGCATCAGCTGCACAGTGGGACAGAATGAATATGAATTTGATAAAAATGAAGTTTGGTGTGTGGGATTGCCTCGCCTAGTTGCATATTTGTCAGTAAAGAGATTCAGATTTGATATTTGATATTAGACATGTGAGTTTACATATTTGAGAGTTCAACAAGCAATGCTTTGAATCGATTGTGATTCTTATCAAAGGTTCTCTCACCTAACCCGAAAACTCCCCCAGTTCCTAAAGGCTGCCTTCGAGTTTCTTAAGTGTGCCAAGAGAATGATTTATATATATTTATTTAATACTTCATTCAAGATTCTAGCCGTATCTGATTTTCTGATAGAGCAAGTGCTGGACAAGGATGTATATATATAATATAAAAGTTTTAGTATGTACATCTCAAATAAATATAGAACAATCATTAGAGCCTTACATCAACGCTGGTCGATCAGCAGTAGAAGCTCCTATTCCTTGAGTGCCAACAGAGCATTTTATGTCCTGATCTGGCTATATGGTATGCCGATTTCAACCATTATCGTGACCTAAATATGCATGCGATGGAGAAAGAGATTGAAAGAAAGATAAACTGAGTAGAATTTGGTTGTTAAGAAACTCAACTCGAAAAAATAAAATAAAATAAAATAAAACAACTTAAAATAATCCAAGGCAATTTTTCTCGCATCCCAGCTCCAACAGAGATATCAATTGCTGCTAACAATAACATGATTAATTTGCTCAACAATAGATGTTGAATTGAATTGAAGGGAAATCAATTATCTGAATAGACAAACATAAACATCATGGATAATCTTAAATTTGATCTAACGCATATATCGAATACATAAATGAAAAGCCGAATGATAGCAATTTGTAGGCACTTGAGGCAGCATTTGAAATGAAGCTGGGAGCCAACTGTGAAGAGCTATCGAATAACAGTTGACATATTCAAAGGGAACTCACACACGCACACACATATGCGAACTGATGCCGCAATTGAGCTAATTGAAGTGTGCTGCTGTGTGGCAAGCCTTAATTGAAAGCGATGCCAGGCCTTATAAATGAGATGCCACTCGAACACATCTTTTATTTATATATATACACACATATATATATTTTTTTGGTGGCTTGCGCTTAGCATACATATTTAATGCAGCGCACTGATATGAGAAATTGTCTTTAATGTCAATTCAAGCAGTTAGTGCCAGAGAAAGAAAGAGAGAGAGACAGATAGATGGAGAGCGAGTCAATTGCATCGCAAGTCAATATTTGAGCTGAGCCCTCCGCTGAGCTGGTGTCGAGGCGAGCGTCTTCATTGCATTTTGTAGACGTGCCTTTGGCAAACACTCAGCTCACTCAGCTCGCTCAGCTCGCTCGGCTCGCTCAGCAGCGGCTCTTGTCACGAAGGCAAACGCAATGAAGTGCGCTCCAGAGCTCAAATGCAAACAGAGACAGACAGACAGACAGACAGACGTACGACTCTTTCACACACAGTCAACCAGAGAAGTGATACAACTGCTACAACTGCTGCCACCTGCTAGACTCACGGGACACTCGGACGGACGGCAATGCCAAGTGGCAGTTGGCGCGTGGAGGCGCCAACGAGGCGTTTTAAATCGAATCAAATGCTATGCGAAACTCTGATTCCAGGTCAGCTTCAGCTACCCACCTGCCACGCCTCAATATTCCATATATGTATATTATATATACATACATATATATTTTGATTCAATTATTGGCACACACTCCCCCGCCTGGCATTAGCAATTCGCTAGTTGGCAGCAGTTGAGGCGATATGACATATGATATGCACAGCTAATTGAGCACTCGATAAGCACCCAAAGCTATTTATATGCAACTTGTTGAGATATATATGACATTAGCATCATCATCATCATCGGCATCAGCATCATCATCTGCTCAATTGAATGGAAAAGCTGCAAGTTTTATGCGAGTCCCTTAACTTTTTTTCCGGAAAGCAAATTTGCTCATAGCTGACATTATTTATATCACTTTTCATTTGTATATTAATTTTAACACTTTTTATACTCATTCACGAAAGGAAATAAGTATATTGGCTTCAACAATTTTATCGTATCTGAAATACTCTGTCTCTTAGACAGTTGTGGAGCTTGTGGAGTTAGGGCGTCTTAGAGCCATAGAATTGAATAGTATATACAATTATTGTAGATTCCTTCTAAGGGTTCTACATCCACGACTAATTAGAGCTGGGTAAAACTGTGATGCAATTTAAAATTTAAAATTTATTGCGGTAGCAAGAAATGGAAGCGCATCTGCTCAAAGCCGCATACATAATATTCAAGCGCAAGCCCAGTTAGCTAAACCTATAGGTCATATCTCACAGCAGCAGCATCAAGTTGATGTCCAATCTTTACTGGAACAACAACAACAACAATTTTTGAAATGGCAAAAAGACTTGCAAGTGCAGCAACAGCAGCAATTTCTTTCATGGCTTCAAGCACAACAACGCGAACAGCAACAACAAAACAAGAGAAACAGTGAACGACTAGAACGTCTAGAAAAAATGGTCCACGAAATGGCCAGCATGCTCAAGCAATGGACTGGGGAGTCATCGACTCACCAGCTTCTTAACAACGCCTCAGCCTCACAATGAACCCACTCAAGATTCTCATCTGGAATGTCAATGGCATTGCAGGAAAAGCCAGAGATGTGGAGCTATTCGCGCACAACAACAACATCGACATTCTACTATTAAATGAAATCAGACTGAATCGAGGAGATACAGTCAAAATATATGGCTACACCTTCTATCCAGCTTACAAGCCATCAAGCCACAACCATGGTATGGGAGGAGCGGCTATATTCGTTAGAAGTTCACTGCGCCACTTCCCACAAAGGGTTATTGAAACTCAAAATATACAAATGTCTGCAATCAAAGTTGCCACTGGATTGGGAGACATCGAATTTTGCGCCATATACTGCCCACCAAGGAACAGAATAGAAGAAAGACAATTCAGCGACATACTCGCTTCTTGCGGC
Organism: Drosophila arizonae; assembly: GCF_054131065.1. Lineage (NCBI taxonomy): Eukaryota > Metazoa > Arthropoda > Insecta > Diptera > Drosophilidae > Drosophila > Drosophila arizonae. Next base: position 13,860,814 of record NC_142927.1, on the reverse strand, counting down.
CAAAGGTATCTTATTGGTGGTGACTGGAATGCACGACACTGGCTGTGGGGAGATTCATACAATTCACCCAGGGGAAGAGAACTAGCAGAAGCCATCACGGCCAGAGGAGCTAATATTCTTGCAACAGGTTCTCCTACTAGGTACCCATATATATCCAGTCATACTCCCTCTTGCATTGATTTTGCATTATACCATGGGATACAGCATTATCAAGCAAATATTTACCAAAGCTGGGACTTAGACTCTGACCATTTAGCCCTGATTGCCGAGTTACACATCGATGGTCATTATATCAGGCCAAGCCCAAGGCTAATAACCAGCCGTACTGACATCGAGGCTTTCAGACAACAGCTAGATGACTCCATTCAATTGAATTTGTGTCTGAACTCCGGCGAAGACATCGAGAATGCGGTTGATAATCTCTCGGAGAACATATATAGAGCTGCTGCTGCTACAACGCCGCTTAATCCTGCGCCTCGTCCCAATAATTATGGCATTGTTCTAACGAGAGAAGCCAAAGAACTCATCAGAACAAAAAGGCGCCTTCGTAGAAGAGCAATTCGATCCCAAGATCCTTGGGACCGCCTTTTGTGGAACCGGGTAGCAAGACAGCTACGTAACCTTTTAAGGGAACTCAGAAGCGATTTCTTCGAGCAAAAACTGGCTTCCATGGACTACACTATTGATGCAAACTATTCGTTATGGAAATGCACAAAATCACTCAAACGACAACCTTTTAGACAGGTACCTGTCCGATGCCCTAACGGCGAAGTTGCTAAATGCGAATTGGAACAGGCTAACGCATTCGGATGCCATCTAGAAGAACGTTTTACTCCATTTAGTTATGCTACGACGGAGCAGACCATGGAGATACAGCTATATTTGCAGACCCCCTTGCAGATGTCTCTGCCTATTGAGCCTATAAGGATTGAAGAAATTACCGAAGCGATCCAAATATTGCCGAAAAATAAAGCTCCCGGAATAGACAAGATTTGCAACGCAACGCTGAAGGCCTTACCTACAAGAGCGCTACTTTACATTGTACTAATCTTCAATGCCATCATCAGGCTCCAAGTGTTCCCAAGGCAATGGAAATTAGCTGCTATCTTGATGATCCACAAGCCTGGCAAGCCGGAAGAGGATCCAGAGTCATATCGGCCTATAAGTCTACTGCCCTCCTTGTCTAAACTATGGGAGAGGACCATTGCCAACCGCATTAACGCAATATTTAGACAATCCAATATCCTACCGGATCACCAATTTGGATTCCGGGAGGGACACAGCACAGTGGAACAGGTCCATAGACTGGTGAAACACATCTTGCAGGCTTTTGATGACTCTGAATACTCCAACGCTGTCTTTATCGACATGCAGCAAGCGTTTGATAAGGTGTGGCACGATGGATTACTGTACAAAATAAAAAACCTTCTACCTGCTCCGTACTATGGCCTCTTAAGATCTTATCTAGAAGACCGTGTGTTCCAAGTCAAGGTAAAAGATACACTCTCGTCCACATACCCTATGAGAGCAGGAGTGCCGCAGGGCAGTGTTCTTGGTCCGCTGCTGTTCTCCTTGTACACCTCTGATATACCTAGCCCGTCCTCTCAACATATGGATGCTCCCTCGAAAGCTGTCATTGCCACATATGCTGATGATATTGCCATCATCTATAACTCAAAAAACGTGGTTGAAGCAAGTACAGGACTACAGAGATATCTGGATAATCTCGCTGATTGGTGCAAGCGGTGGAATCTCAAAGTTGACCCGCTAAAAACATTGAACCCTTGCTTCACTCTAAAAAGGCTGGCAATGCATACCCCCCCAATTCAGATGTCGGGAGTAACCCTACAGCAACCTGCTCAGGTGAAATATCTTGGCATCACACTGGACAAGCGCCTCACCTTCGGTCCACACCTCAAAGCTACGGTGAAAAAATGTCGTCACAGACTGCAACAATTAAGATGGCTCACCAATAGAAAGAGCACCTTACCGCTGAGATGCAAAAGAGCTGTCTATGTGCACTGCATCCTACCAATATGGCTCTATGGAGTGCAAATCTGGGGGATCGCTGCAAAATCGAATTATAAAAGAGTGCAGGTTTTGCAGAACAGAGTGTTAAGGCAGATAACAAACTGTCCCTGGTACATACGCGGCTCAACACTGCATAGAGACCTCAAGCTGTCTACTGTCGAAGAACAAATAAATAAACACACAAGCAGATACTCAGACAGACTTGTACGACATCAAAGCCTACTCGCAAGAGGTCTAACACCTGCCAGACCCCTAAGACGACTTAAACGGCAGGGCTTTGCCAAAACAATGGGTATTCAATAAATATTATTATTATTTTTTTTTTTTTCTTTTTTTTCTCAGTCCTCACAAATTGAGTGAGGTTTGGCTCTAATTTTATGTATATATATGTGTTGTTAAAGTACTATATGTGATTGTACAGTTTCTACACTTAATAAACCAAAATTTAAAAAAAAAAAAAAAAAAAAAAAAATTTATTGACCTAGTCTTTATGGCTATTAAAAATTAGATATATACATATATTTATAGAGTAGAATCTGGCTATAGCGACGCTCAAGGGACCGTCGTAATATCCGGAAGACGCTGTAATCATACAGGTTTGTCTGAGGACCAGAAATTTCGTGCCAATAGCCGTATGAGAGATATATAGGCCGAGTCGTTATAACCGAATTCTACTGTATAAACCTAAATTATAAACCTATTTGATAGTTCAGTCAGTGCCGACTTCCCTCCAGCTCTTTGATTTAACTTGAGTTGCTTATGATCTCTAAAAGAGTATTATGCAGTCGGTAATCCTTCATTGCAACGCTCGAAGTTTATGTTTTACGATGCATAACTTCCCTTAATCTGAAGAATTTCATATATTTCCCTAAAATAATTTTCATCATGCCGAATTCTTAATTCTTAAGCCATTAATTTATATTAATTCCAAACTCTAGTAAATAAATAAATAAATTTTTATATATGCTGAGCACACTTTATAAACTCATTTGATACATCTAGGTACATCATGTCCATGTCCCCTACTTATGGCTGTAGAAGTGTATATAGATAAGAGTTGTGGAGTAAATGCTTACAGAGCTCAAGGAGTCATTTCCTTCTGCACAAATCGCACAGATATTTTAGTTATATTTTTTGTTTTCTTCTTTCATAATGTTATCTGCAGCTCTTGGGCACGATTCTTGGCAACAATGACAAGCACTTTTTATACAATTTAGCAATTTACCAAGCCATTAACAATTTATCCAAGCAGCTGGCTTAAAAGTTTTCGGCTTAACGGCAATGCGATGCCAGCCAACTTTTTGCCAACGTCAGCAATTTGAAGCCGAAAAATAAATCGTTAACATAAATCAAAACACTTTCCGAGTCCTTTGCCGTCTGCTTTTATCTTTTGTGTCGAGCCATTACCAATGCACTTTGACTCTGCGCCCGTGGCTGTGGCTGCTGCTGCTGCCTCTTCTTCTTTTCTCTGCATGCAGCACATGTTATGTCAGCTGGCATCCGCTGTCGATATACTGTATATACCGTGTACCCTGTAAAACCCATATATATGGGAGTAGATGTGGCTGATCCACCTATCGACCCCGGCTCAATCGAAATTCAGCTGCTTTTAGCGCCGTCCAGGGTATCTAGTAGTCTGTCCGCACACGTCTTGTCGGTCGCTTGTTATCTTTACTTGGTCCTGCCTCAAATCAATTCCAAAATCACGGCACACAGCACACGCGCCAAACTGTGTGCTACAAAATGCGAAGCAGATTGAAGCTGCAATAGATACACACACACACAGAGATGTATATGTGTGTGTGTGTGTGTATTACATGGCCCATAGTCACGCCTCGACATTATGTATCGCATAAGGACATGGCATTTGATAAACATTATTGTACATGTCCGACAATTTTTCAACAATCGCTCGAGCGTGCCGGCATTTGATTGATCCGCTGGCCATCAAACGGTGGTGGCTCAGTGGTGCTTGGTGGTGCTTGGTGGCTTGGCTAACAAACCGTTAGCGGTATAAATGACAAAGCATTACGCACTTGGCAGCTGCGGCAGCGTCGAGTGATTGATTCTGTTGCCCAGCGGTGGGCGTGGCAGCGATTGAAACGCATTCTGTGGCAAGCCAGCTGATGCGTTCGCTTCACATTTAATTGCACTTGAGTAAAAATGAGAATAACAGTTAAAAAGAGAACCACCAATCCCTCCGAGCGTAAACACGTCCCATTCATTCATTGGCCAAAGAAAAGGCCCCGAAACCCAAACACAAACCGAAAGAGAAAAAATATCGCCCAACTATACGAACTTGATTACGCGCAATGCATTCGCTGTCGCTGCAACTGCTTCAATTGCATATAAATTGCATACAAATACCCTCGCCTAGATGGGGTAGATAAGCTAATAGGGGCACTTCATATAAGGTATATATGTATATACTATACAAAAGCTAAGATTTTACAAGTAAAGATTTTATATTTTATATTTATATTTTATAAATTATTTTTTATATTTTATATTTTACACTTTTTATTTTAAATTTATATTTTATATTTTATATTTTACTTTTTATTTTTTTATATTTTATATTTTACATTTTATATTTTATATATATTTTATATTTATATATTTTATATATTTTATATTTTATTTTTATATTTTATTTTTTATATTTTACATTTTATATTTTATATATTTATATTTATATGGCTTGATAGCTTTCATTAAAGCAAGTGCATTTGAAGGTCATTTTACAATTCTGTCGGTCTATATTGCTTTTTCTTAATTATTCCCACTTATAAACATACCCTGTAATAATCCAAATTTCTAAAAGTGGGTATATTTCAGTAAGGACAGTGTAAGAATAAAAGTTGAGGTGTATACGGCATATCGATAAATTATCGATCAATGTTAAAATCAATCCACCACTTCACACAAATTTAAATAACAACTATTACAATGTAATATATAAATCTAATGACAGCTCCAACTTCTGTCCCCTTTCATTCAATTGCGCATTTCAGGTCACTTACAGGGTATCTGGTTGTGCGAGCACTTCCATTTGGAGCTTACTTGTTTGTTTGTATCATGCACGGTTGCTCTTTTCAATTACTTTCACATTTAATATAACCAAATTGATGCTGGCCACGCCCCTCCGCCCAGCGTCCTCGTCCCAGCCCATGACAAATGGGAGACACGTGCCACAAAGAGATGTGGCAGCAGCAGAACTATATACGTATTTAAGTTGAAGCAATCGTATTTGCATATGTGGAAACAAAATTCACTACACGTTTGCATAAAAACTGGCAAAACCAATTTATTATAGAGATTTCCATAAAAATTTGACAGATCCGCAACAGCCACAAGAACAACAACAACAACAACAACAACAACAACAACAAGCTCAAAAACATCTTGCTCTAAATGCTTATCCCATTCCACCTTTGGACTGCTTCGCATCCGGCCAGCATCCAGTGTCCAGTGTCCACTGTCCAGCAGGTCTTGGGGCTGTTGCTGCTGATTCTTCTTCTCTCTGTTTTGTGGTATTTCATGCGAATCGAATCGGTTCCAGTCCAGCTCAGTCCCGCCTGGCCGTTATCACATCGTTGGCAGCTGAATTGATTAAGCTGTCCACATGTCAAAATGATCGCATCTCCATCCATCCATCCTCTCATAAATTTACTTCCCAATCTGCCTGTCCGTACGAGCGTTTATTTGCTTGTCTGCATTCCATTCAAGTCTATTCAAAGTTTATTTGGGAATAGAAGAGAATACGTATGTATGTATATACGTACATACGTATGAAAATATGTATGTATTGGCAAAACTAAATTTGTATGTGTAGATCGCAGTGAGTTGAGAGCTTTAATCCATTACTCAAATGAGAAATCAATGAAGTGATTTTATTGGTCTATGTACTCTTGAGTCTTTTGCGCAAAGCTCGTCAATAACTGTTGACCGTTTTTCACTGTCTTCCACTCACAGTCTGAAAGAAAGCACTCAAAGAGCAAGCACGCTTGCAACGGTTCCCTAAGGAGCTCTCTCTCGGTTAGCAGCCGTTTTGTTGTTGTTTTGCTTCGCTCGGACGTTCGCCGACGTTTGGTTGAGTGGAATGAAGCTGAAAGTCTTTTGTGTATATATTGGTATGCCAGCGAGAGTTACGTTCGATAAGTGTAAATGTGGAGTGTGAGTGTGAAGATTGGTGCATTGACTTTATGTCGCATTGAGGGACCATCAATCGTATTTAAACGAAGTCTGTGAAGAGAGCGTCACACGAATAATTCAACTCAAGGCGCTGAGCAGAAAACAAAAACACAAATCACCGAAGTCTCTTGCAGTGAGAGAGAAAGAGTGAGTGACCATGATCAGCTAATATTTGCTTTTGCGTCTTGTTCAGTGATGCAGTCTTCAGTCAAACGTGTTAGACGAGGAGTACAGTAAGTTTTATTAGTTATTTGAATGCTTGCTTATTTCTTGCTGTTTTAGTGTTGCGTACGTACATATATGGGTGTGTATGTATGTATATGCATATGTTAATTGTTTAGATGCAATTTTGATGAGATGCCATAGACGTGTCTTTAATATCTTCAACTGAAATTACTTGAGCTCTCAAAGCTTCATTATCAAACATCGAGCTAATCAACAAATATGATATGATATATTTGTATATATTTATAATATATGTATGTGTATCCGTCATCTGGCTAGACAAGCTTTCTATTATTTATTGCAAAATTGAAAAGCAACACAAACAAGAGACAAGCAATATTCTATTTAAGCATAAAAATTGTTCAAGTTCATAAAGTTGAATCATAAATACATGAGCTCAGGCTGGCTGCCCTCTTTATTGATTCACATTTCTGACGCACATTTCGTATTCAGGCTGCGAAGCAAACATTAGGCAACTCGGCGATTGCCATTAGCACGCACTCAACTCAACTCGAATGCATTATCTCTCTCTCTATGTGTGTGTGTGTGTGTGTGTGTGTGTATGTAGTAATATATGTAGATGTATATGTAAATATGAAAATTCCTCGTCAAGCACTCCATTTGCATGGCCGTTCGCAGTTTCCGAATAAATTTATTATTATCGAATGAAAGGGCACAAGATGTGGCCGATGCTGGGCTAGCTCCCAGTCTCGATATGGCCTACATTTTGCGGCTGGATCAAATAGCGCCAACAAGGCGTCATGCCCCATATGAGGGGCACAATTAAGTGTGCGACACGCCCAGCTATGCGACACTGTTGATCGTAAACAGCCCCCATAATGGCCAGCCATGTGATGCGCATCAAATCAGAGCTAGACGACTCTCTCCCTCGCCCTCTCGCCCCCTCTCTCTGTTTCTCCACACATATGCCCCAAATGTGACTATGTAAATGTGCGCATATGTTTGTGTGTGGCTGAGTGTGGGCGTGAGAGTGTGAGCTCCTACCACGCCCACTTGTAAGGGGTAGCTCTGCATGCATTATAAAATATGTAAGTTGAACGCCTAACGCGCCCTCTAAGCCTGAGTTCTCTTTTAAGGAACTCATTGATTTTTTACATATATAAATGTATACATCGAATATATCCATGACAGAGCTTAAAGCACAACATTTTGATATTTGAAAAAATATTTCTTTGGGGAGTGCAGCTCTTAGCAGTTTGCTTCTAGCGCTGTCTCCATTAACTGAGCTTGCCTTGACAGCCATCAGCTGCAATTTGGCTGAAAACTTTTGTCTATACCCTGTAAAGGCGAACAAAGTAGTATAAGTAATGCTTCCCTAGAACAGCAAGGAATAAATGTTGAATATGATATGAGCGTAAGTGTGCAAACATTTCAATTCTGGTAATCTGTTAATATATATTTTTTCTACTAGTAGTATTTTTTCTTGTTGTTTACTGCTTATCTTATTCATAAGTTCATCGATGTAAACATTTTTACCAAATATTTGAATGCGCTACTGTATTCAACTGTAGGGTATCTGATAGTCAGTTTACAGATATTGACAGAAGAGAAAGTGAGAAGATTTTTTTTTTATAGAGGCGCCAACTAGTCTATCTATCTGACTTCTTTTTCCAATCTCTATCTTCTTCTTATTCCATTATTTTCCTTATGTAAAATACTAGAATATAGAAACATGTATTCTATACGGCATTCGCTAGTCTAACTAACTAACTATTATTTTTCTTCTATTCACTCACTTATCTATTCATTACATTCCCAATTTGTGTATTGCATATCGACTACAGGGTATCTGCTAGTCAGTCACTATCTACCATATTTCATTATAATACTTTTCTCTCCTTTATGCATAACTCTTTCAATTGCATTGTGCACATAGTATCATTACTACAGGGTATATGCTAGTCAGTCACTATCTACTACATTTTATATATTTTCCTTTCCTTTACTTCTTCAATGTTTATGTGTCTATCTTATATGTATGTGTGCATATTCACTACAGGGTATCAGCTAGTCTATATCTGACTATCGATTGGCTTTCGCAATGGCTTTCCACTTACTTTCTCCACTTGTGCATTATATCTGTCCATTGCTTTCTCTCTGTCAACTGTTTCCCCAGCAGAATCGCTCGCTCTTTAAATCGCTAGCGAAATGGTTTTAGCTAAAATATGTTTTCCTTTTGTCTTTTAATCAGTTTTCCCGGAGCTCGCTTTGGCAGGGGCCAAAAGAAAACGTGGCCATCTCCCAACTGCCCCAACTGCCCCAGCTGCCCCCACTGCATCTATTTGGCCTAATTTATGGTTTCGCCTCCTGCCATTTATGAAGTTTCTTTTGCCGTTCGCTCTGCTCCACTTTACCTCGCGCCACACGCCGCGCCCACCCCTCCCCCGCTTTATGGCCTTTTTTTCACAGTTCGCCTTTGCCTTTGCGTTAGCCAGGGCCGACGCTTTAATTTCATTTCCATGCACTCGCCTGTCGAGACGCATAAAGTCAAATAGTTTATTGCATACTTCGGGGGATATCCGGCATAGAGCAAGTGGCCCCAAGTGCTCCCCAGTTAGCTGCTGCCTCTGCTTCTGCTGCTGCCTCTGCTGCTCATTTGCGATGCTATTTGTCCAGAGTTCGTCCTCGGGCGCCCCCACAGCGCCAGTTCGAGCCTTTTGCATTCTCTATTGAAAGTGCAGTCAAAGTGTCCTTTGTAGCCAGCGCAAATATCAGCTTCAATGCATAACTGCAGGCTTTCTCTCTTGTTACTGTTCCACGCCCTCACACGCTGTCTCTCCCTCTCCCTCTCCCTCTCTCTTTGAGCAGCGAACGTGCCAGAGACGAGGCCAATAGCGGAGAGTGTTGCGTGCATTTCGCTTATTTGCCTCGAGCCTCAAAACTCTGCTGCTGCTGCTGCTGTTGTTGCTGTTTTTGTTGTTGTTGTGCTTGCCAACTGCACAAACTATGCGAAAAGTAACAAACAAACAAGCAGTAAAGAGCGAGAGCGACAGAGAGAGTAGAGTAATATTTATATTAAAAAGCAAAAAACAAAAACATTTGAGGCATAGTTGTCTCGGCAGATCATGAATATATAGACACGAAGGCCTTAAGCATGCTTCACAAAGCTAAACAAGCCAAATCAAAGCAAACAGCAAGAGAGACAGCGAGATAGAGAGTGAAAGAGTGAGCGAGAGAGAAAGAGAGTGAGCAAGCGAGAGCGACTGCTGCACGTGCTGTGGCAGAAATTGCAAAAACATTTCGAAACGTGACAACGGCTTAAAATGTTTTTGGCCCAAATGGCTGCAGCAGGTGCTGCTTCATTTGAAGTTTCAGCCTGGCTCGGCTTTTGAGTTATTTCGAGTTGCCATGAAAAAAAGAAAAGCGAAGAAAATGAAAATGAAAATCACGAAGCGAACAAATTTCGCTACAAATTGTTGTGTTAACTGTGGCCAACAGCAGTTGTGCCAAATGGCAGGGCTCTCTCCAGAAAGAGAGAGAGAGAGAGAGAGCGTGAGAGGGAGGGAGAGACCGGCCGGAGCACGCTTCGCACTTCCGAGTGGTCTGCGCCGCCTGATGAATGGAGCACATGACAAAATAATTCAAAGCACGCAAATCAGAGACTGCGCTGCCCGGCACTACGAGCCGACCGACTAACGGCTCAGTTCCGGTACGAAAAGGTCTCGCAATCGGATTACGTAGTGATACGCTCAGAATCCTAATTGAAGCCAGCCTCACAAACGTTTCAAAGGGCCCTCGGCAATCTTTGCACTCGCAAATTAGATGAGCATAATCAAGAAATTTGTGAAACGAGCCCAATAAAGAGAGCGACACGCAGGCATGTGAAATGCGACACAGGGGGATATACCCGGTAAAAGTGCTGTGATCTATCAGATATACATAGATATAGTGTAATGATTTCTATGATTGACTTCCTTTCAATTCTAATGTCATTTACGTTTCACTGCTGTAGAAGGTTAAACATCGTACTACATGCTAGGACTTACAGGATATATAAGGATATACTATATATAATAAATATCGTTATATATCCGTATATATACATACTTTTATATATACTTTTTTACCTCCAGTCTCCAGCTCTAGCAGCATGCAGCAAAATGGAGCAAAAACTCTGTGAAACTATCGATTATTATCGATAAAGCAGAAACGGGATGAGTTATAGGAAAAATATTTTAAGCTTATACTGCGTATGGTATACACAATAATACATGTAAAATTCAATACTCTAGCTTTTGTGACTTACGAGATCTCTGCGTTCATACGTACAGACAGATAGTCAGATGGACAGACTGACAGACGAAAAAACTGATAGACAAACAGACATGGCTATATTGACTCAGCTCATCTTTCCACTCAAAAAAATATATATATATTTTAGAGAGCATGCCACGCCTCCTTCCGCCTATTGCGTACCCTAATTAAACATCTTTAATGGGTTCAGTGTAGTATAAGAAAAAGAGAAATTCTCTTCCCCAACAAGCTCAATTTAATGTTACTTAAAGACGCAATTTTTCCTACTTTTGAAAAAAAGGTAAAAATAAATTAAGTAAACGTCGCTGACACTAGCCCAACACTCAAGTCAAGGCAAGGCTTAACGTGGCTATTTATAAAGACCTGGGCAGGTGCTGTGTGCGCAGGTGTTTGCATCACGTGCCGAGCTGAGTTTGCATAGTTTTTTCACTGTTTTCGTTTTTGTTTTTGGTTTTTTTCTTCTTTGGCACACGCACAGCCAGAGTGCGGGCAGGGCTTAAACAGTTGCCGCTGACATCATTGGCAGAGCGCTGGCAGCGCCTTGAGCTCTCTGCCTGAGTTTGGTTTCCGGCTGGCTCTGCTGAAAGGGAACCGCCTAATGAGTCGAACAAGCAGCTAATAAGTGAGACACCGACCCAGCACAGCTCGGCATTGTTTCAATGTGGCCACAAGAGCCGAGCTGAGCTGAGCGAGCAAACATCAAGCAGCAACCGAGAACTGCGGCAATAAATCAAGCAGAACTAACTGCAACCACGTGGCGTATGCGCAATGCTGACACTTCTCTTTCCAAATGCAATTAGCGCGGCATGGGTCGCCTCAGCGCGCAGCTCGCAGCTCGCAGCTCATAGCTCAGAGCTTGTTTTTGTCAAACTTACGGCGCCGCACAGTGAGACAAAATGCGAGCATGCACATGTGTGTGAACGACTGGTAAATACCCTGACATTAACTCTTAATTTAATTTTTACATACAGTCAGAGTTCATTTCCGAACTCAGACAGTTCTTTGAGAGTTCCTTTAAATTATTTTTTGGACTCACTTTAAATATGATTTTCATTGTATGTACATATATTTTTAATTATCATTGACAAAAATATATTTTATTTTTAATATTAAATGTTCAAAGTAATTATTTAATGTTTAAAAAATTTATGAAAATAATGATAATTAATTACTATTCATTTGATTCATTTGATTTAATTGAATTAAAATTATAATATATTATAAATTATATACAAAAATATTATTCTAAGTAAAAAAAGTCTTGTAAATAAGCTAGATATTTTGTAAAATACTCTCTTTGTTTTTTATAAAACTAATTTTTGTTCTATATTATTATAATTATTCATTATTATTCTTAATTTAAAATAAAAATATTTTTGGTATTTTTTTATTATTATTATTAAAATTAATAAATTATGCACATGCATATATTACTATTTTAAATTAAAAAAAAAAAATACTTTTATTGCTTACTCTTATTCTATTAATTTAATAAGGTTTTATATTTCACTAAAATTATTATTTAAAATTCAAAAATACTTTTAAGCCAAAACTCATTTTTTTAATGAATTTATTACATAAAATTAATAATGAATTATTTTTAAGTCAATGTACGTATCTTTAATTTTTGTTAAATCTTAAATGCGTGAATTTATTATTATTATTTATTTATTTTATTATTATTATATTATTATTATTTTTTATTTTTTTTTTTTTTTTCATTTTTACACTTACATAATTTTTGTAAGTTCAACTTTTATTGGCCTCTTTTATGACATAGGTAAGATGTTGCTTCGTGTATATAAATAGAATGTTTATTTCTTCTCTTCATTGTTAATTTTATGTTTATTTATTTATTTTTTTATGAAATTCAGCGGGCGTGCAGCAATGGGGCACGCGGCTGTAGGATTTACTCTGATATCCATATATGGTCGAGCAATTCAATGGCTCGGTGGAGTGGCCCAGGCCCACTGTGGCTGCAGGGGCACACGTGTGTATCCAGTCAAGCATTTGACAGGGCCGTGTCCTTGGCTGATGTCAGAGCCGCTTTTAGTGGCCACTAAATCAGTTGAGCCACAGAAATGTTTATGCAAACAAAAATGCCACAAGGGAGATGCGGAGGCAGAGGCAAAGGCAGAGGCAGAGGCAGCGGCAGAGGCAGAGGCAACTGCGTCATATGGATGACGATGATGGACAATGGCCGGGATGGCCAGCGATGATGACAAAATATATGCTCATTGCTACAATAATGATATGGCTGAGGGGGCGTGTGGGCGTGGCTGGGTATAACACTTTTTCATTATGCTCAAAGTTGGCCAAATTCCAAATATTCATTTATGCATTGCCGACAAAGCGCTGCAGGAATAAAAATTTTCCTGCTCATTAAATTTTATTGCAATGCTGTTTAGGGCCACATCTCTCTCCCTCTCTCTCTCACACACTCACTGTGTGTGTGTGTGTGTGTAGCAATTAAGTTCAACCGCGTGTTAACAAAAACCGCAATATGTTCGCCTCTCCAAAGGGGTTGGCAAGTGTTTGTTGTTGTTGTTGTTGTTGTTGCTGTTGCTTTTTTTTTGTGCTGTTTGCCACTGGCCCAAATGCCAAATCGACAGCTAAACATCATAATTATGTTGCTGATGATAATTAAGTTATAGTCGTTGTCGTCGTCGTTGTTGTTGTTGTTGTTGTTGTTGTTGTTGCTGCAGCTGTCGCAAAATTAATTGCATTTCATACTTGCGGTCGCTCGTGTCGTAGATGTTGAAACTAATTAACATCCGCCGAGACATTTCCCTAAGCCTCGCACCTAAAAACTAAGCACAGGCCCAAATGCCATGTCATTAAAAATTAATTAAACGCATAAACACATGCGTAAGCTCACGCAAGCACACACACACAGGGACAGACATTTATATATATGTATGTATATAAGTATATATAGAGCCAAGTAAAGGCTCTGGCTTGATATAATTTGGTTGTCAATTAAAGCAAACATTTTTTAACAAATCTATTCAAAAACAATTGCCAACTTAAAGCTAACTTACATACACAGAGACACATTCACACACGCACACACATACACATACATACCTAAATCTCTCCACTAAGAATTCGCTTTAGCAAGCAGCATAGAGGAAATGCACTCGCACAGTACTCCTCTTAGTATAGAGTATATAGAGTATATATAACATTAATATAGTTTATATATATGTGTATATATATAAGTTGTATATAAATCAACTCCCTTTGACCCTATTTTACGGGCAAGTGAACTGCATTTGCGTAGCACAATCTCCACTAAAAAAAAAAAAAAAAAAAAAAAAAAAAAGAAACAACGACATCAAAATTAAATTTTCAGCAAATTTTTGCTCAGCTCTGCCCAAACAGTTTATTGCCATTGATCAATCATCCAATCAGTCAATCATTTCAAACTAACTGTACTCCACTTTCCACCGTTAACATTTCTTTGCCATTTATATTTGCGGCCATTTTCGAACAGTTCATGCGAAAAGCCACGAAAAGCCGATGGAAATCAACATTTTCACTTTGCGCATTTGCAGGGTATTTGGGGCTCGCTGCGCACAGACAGCGCAAATCCTATTAAGAGCTTTGCTGGCAGCAAAGCGCATACATTTTAAATCAAAATTGTATTTTAGATGCTCCACAATTAGCCGGCATTGCGCGGCCAAGCCACATACAGATTATATGGAGATGAATGTGAATATGAATATCGAGAGAATTTGAATAGGTTTCGGTCATTTAGAGGCGTCATGTATGTATGTTGTTATCGATTAAGTATCGCACTAGTCGATAAAGTGGTACTTTTCTCGATAATTTGTACCCCGCTAGATCGATAACCGCGATGAAAAAAAAAATAAATAAATAAAATAAAAATTCTATCGCCTTGCAAAAAATCGTTTTCGATAATTTACGATGATTTAAATTTCAGTGTAAATCGAAAAAATAAAATAAAATAAAAAATTAAAAATACTGATGCCCTTGCCATTTTGAATTATCGGGATTTGACTGTATAACTAACATATACATCAGATTGCTGTTCCCTATTTATGTTCTGTAATTTCTTATATCAGCATGTTACGTATATTCGGTAATAGATATTTATACTATATGTATGTTGTTATTGATCAAAGTCCTTAAAAATTGCATAATTGAGGAAATATAATACCTATTAGGTATATATATACACATCATACCTTTGAGCCCCACTGATTTATCCTGAATTTTGGCAGCCTCAAAAATTGATATCCCAATTTCAGCGTATGAAAAAAATAAATCAAATAAACTAAAATAAATTCTACCGTTTGTTTTATATGTGAAATTGCATAGAAACAGATTCCGCAAAGGAAGGATATACGCTAACTGCTATCATATGATTGAGCTGCCTAAGCACTCCTGAAATGAATGATTCATATAAATTGAATTAACGACAATCCATAAATAACAATCAAGTGTGCGCACTTAATTCATAATTAAATAGTCGAGAGCTATTTGACTTGAATTGTATAAATAATAAATGAAATTAATTACTCGAGTGGCTGCAATGAAACGCCAAAACAATAACAACAATACAATAATAATAATATTAATAATAATTATAAATGTCGAGCAAATCAAGTTTGAGTTAAGTCAAGTCGAGCATCAATCGATAAATGGATTCATAAGCCCATTATGAAGCAATTGAAGTGCTAAAGAGCATTTCATTAACTCCCTCCATTTGACAGCCAATAAATATTGGTTACACTTGAAGAGCTGCGGCGGCATCTCTGAAATACGAGGAAAATCTCTTTGTCGGAGCATTACGTATACGCCGCGTGATGTTTACTGCTATCAGCTATCAATTAATCAAGCTGTCTGTCAATTAGCTGATTGAATCAGGAGGCCGACGCCCCGCCCCTAATTAGCTATGCAAGCAAGAGGCAAAACATTAACATATTATCTACTGAACAACAGTCGAGAAAAACAAGAGAAGGAGCTGCCAGATGACGGCATATCATTGTTGTTGTTGCACATCAAATACAATTAAATTGCGTAGCTAAGGAAAATGCAACTTGACGCAATAAATAAAACAGTCCAAGCAACTGGAAGAGCGTCTGTCCAAACTTTGCCCTTCTGCCACGGCGACGGCGACGGCTGCGGCTGCGACTGCGGCTGCTTAACGAAATATGCAAATTGCCCAAAAGTATGCAAGGGACAGAGATAGAGACAGAGATAGAAACGGAGACGGAGAGACAATGGCAGTGGCTGACGAGCAAACAGCATTTTGCAATTAGTGCAACTGTCAACAAGCTCTGAGCACAGCACAGCATGCGACTCAGTCGTGCATACCCCTTGCCACATGCCGAGCTCTGTCCTGACTGAGGCAAGGCCACGCACACACACACACAGAGCCCTCGTCCTATGTCAGCGCCATCTTCCAGTCGAGTGCTGCCTGCCTACTGTCTGTCAACGGCCATCTCTCTATACCTCTCCCTCTCTCTCCCTTTCCCTCTCTCTCTCTCTCTATCTCTATCTCTAGCCCTCTCTGTTAGCCCAGCTCTTGCTGAGCAGGCGAGCAAACAGCTGTTACGCCCCACAAGCTACTTAAACCTGATGCTTACCCTATGTAGCCCGATCTCGATTCGCATTGGCAGCCCAGTCATTTGGGTATTGCTCATATGATGCTAGTCGACTATTTTTGAGCTTTGACTGAATGTGTAACTGGAGTTTTATTCATTTCTGCCAGCTGGGATTATCGATTTGTTTTCACATATTTGCCCGAATTTAGCTACTGTATTCCTTGCCTGAAAATACTCTATGATTTGCAAGAAGCTATACTATAGATCTACATTCAAAAGCTGCATGCGGAAAATGTTGGCCTTCCGTATTGTAAACCCTTATAATCAATATGGGGTGGTCTATTGTTTTTAAATATCGAAACTCTATTTATTAGTCAGAGTGTATTAACTACTAAGAGACTAAGAGAATAACAAAATCTATGATTTGTTGATGACATTTAACTAATTTATTTATCTAGCTTGAAGACGTTTTATAGCATTTTAAAAATTTTCCGCTTTCAGCTAATAAATTTCAGAATTTTATCGAATAATCTTTAACTAAGCTGATCCTTAAGATCATGTCTTTCGATCGTGGTGACAAAGAGCAAAAGTATTTACCTCCTAAATTAGCATTAGAGTAGTAGAACTAAAATCTTCAAAGTTGTTCTGTTGAGTGACTGAAGGCCTCCTCTATCAGTGGCCCAACTATCTGTTTTACGCCTTTAAGAATTGAGCAACCGTGACATGACTACCCCCACTAGGGGCGTGGCAAATCGAATATGAATATAAAGCGTTTTCCACAAATTCTGCGAAAAAAAAAAACAAAATATATATAAATATGAATTATTTAAATGTATAAAAAAGTTGATAACTGTAAATTCTAAAGTCGCTAAAGAATAACAAAAATAAAAACCAAGTGAAAATCGAAAAATTTCATTTTTCATATCACAAGCTTTAAGTATTGGGGCTGTGAACGGAAATGTTGTGCCGAGGAATAGATGCGATTAGCACGTGATTTCATTACGCATTGGGCATTGGAATTTGGAAGTCAGCAGAAAAGTCGAACGAACGAACGGAGCGAGCGACATTTGCGCTTATTTTTATGACGCGCTGTCATGATTAATTTGGCTTTATGTTTATAACCAAAAAAAAAAAAAAAAAAAGAAAAAGAAAAAAAAAATATAAATGAAAGAAAAACTCGGTCTTTAACTGTGTATCTTCTCTATCTATATCTTTGCAGGTAAGCATTTGGCTGGCATCTATCTCGGTCTCTCCCTCTCGCTCTCTATCTGTCTCTCTCTCTCACTGTGTGTGCCGCAGCCTCCAGCCAAGCACAATTTCACGCTGTGTGAGCGCCCCAAAGCGCTGCTGGAGTACGTAAGGATACTCTCTATATAAGGCAAATGAAAGCAAATAGCCAGGACCAAAGTGAGCATAGCAATGGTAGAGGCAACGAGCAGCCGCTCAAGCAAATGGCAGGGGAAGCTCAGGGGGCGATGTGTAAGATGTGGGCGGGGCAAGCTGCAAAAGCAAAGGCAGCTGATGAAAGAACAGAAAACTCTAATTGAATTTTATGCGAGTGTGTGTATTAGTGAGTGTGTGTGTGCGTGTGAGCGTGAGTATTCAACTATACGTGAGCTCGAAAACTATACGTGTATTTATGTGTGTGTGTGTGTGTGTTGGGTTGAAAAACTTTCAATCTCATTTCTGTTTGAATTTCTGTGCACTTAATGTACAAAAATTTTCTACTTTACAATTTTATTTATTTTATTTATTTTTTTTTTTTTTTGAAATTGTTAAGATTTAAAAAAAAAAAAGATACTTTCAGAAAACCACATTTTAATTAAAATTACAGTTCGGGCTGAGGTTCGACTGAAACTATGAGAGAAATGCAGAAAATCAGAATGAGGCTTGTATTGATTGTGGAGCGAGAAGCCATTCTGCTTCATTTACACAATTTATGACATTTAAGTAATTTGGCAATTATATATTATACAGTTTGCCTTGCACCAGGCACCAGACGCATCTGGCAAAAATAAAAATAATAAAATAAAGTAAAGCCGAAAAATAAATGCAAACTACCAAAACTCAATTAAACTTTTGCAGCACATTTGGCTGCTGCTTCTGCATAATACTATAAACAAACAGAGCTGGATGAATACAACCACACACACACACACACACACACAGACAGCTGATTGGCCACCGAGTTGCGCCATATTTCAAATGCCCTTTAAATTATGTATTATTTAGCACGCCCTCCCCTCGTATCCCCTATCCCCTCGCTTTTTACCAACTATCCCCCTCGCCAATCAGCACAAACAAATGGCTTTCGAAATCGTTTCTGCTCTGCTATTTTTTCACACCAAAAGTTGAAAATAGTGCAGAAAAGCTGACAGCTGAAATGGTTTGGGTAGACAGTCAATGGAAATATTTCATGAAATATGCCAAACGCTATTTATAACTGTCATAGCATTGATAATAATAACGATAATAATTATGATTGTGCCCCTGAAGTTAGCCTTCTTTTCTATTGCATCGTGCATCATCTGTTTCAAAGAATTTAAACCTGTGCTGTGTTCTTCTTGAACCTTTATCAAATATACCGAAATCATATACTAGTTTACTAGTTGAAATATTTTTCTCCTAATAAAGACTGAGGTTCTTTGAAATCAAAAAATTATATGATATGACATAATGATTGACATGTTGGCATATTGACATATGAAGTATTGAAGTATTGACATATGAAGTATTTGAAGTATTGAAGCATTGCCGTATGGATTGCAGTATCGAAGTATTGAAGTACTGAAGTATTGAAGTATTGAAGTATTGAAGTATTGCAGTATCGAGGTATTGAAGTACTGAAGTATTGAAGTTTTGAAGTATTGAAGTATTGAAGTATTGAAGTATTGAAGTATTGAAGTATTGAAGTATTGATGTATTGAAGTATTGAAATATTGAAGTATTGAAGTATTGAAGTATTGAAGTATCGAATTATTGAAGTATTGAAGTATTGAAGTATTGAAGTATTGAAGTATTGAAGTATTGAAGTATTGAAGTATTGAAGTATTGAAGTATTGAAGTATTGAAGTATTGAAGTATTGAAGTATTGAAGTATTGAAGTATTGAAGTATTGAAATATTGAAATATTGAAATATTGAAGTATTGAAATATTGAAATATTGAATTATTGAAATATTGAAGTATTGAAATATTGAAATATTGAAGTATTGAAATATTGAAATATTGAAATATTGAAATATTGAAATATTGAATTATTGAAATATTGAAATATTGAAATATTGAAGTATTGAAGTATTGAAATATTGAAGTATTGAAGTATTGAAGTATTGAAGTATTGAAGTGAAGTATTGAAATATTGAAATATTGAAGTATTGAAATATTGAAATATTGAAATATTGAAGTATTGAAATATTGAAATATTGAAATATTGAAGTATTGAAATATGGAAATATTGAAATATTGAAGTATTGAAGTATTGAAATATTGAAGTATTGAAGTATTGAAGTATTGAAATATTGAAATATTGAAATATTGAAATATTGAATTATTGAAATATTGAAATATTGAAGTATTGAAATATTGAAATATTGAAGTATTGAAATATTGAAATATTGAAGTATTGAAGTATTGAAGTATTGAAATATTGAAGTATTGAAGTATTGAAGTATTGAATTGAATTTGAAGTATTGAAGTATTTAAGTATTGAAATATTGAAGTATTGAAGTATTGAAGTATTGAAATATTGAAATATTGAAGTATTGAAGTATTGAAATATTGAAATATTGAAATATTGAAATATTGAAATATTGAAGTATTGAAGTATTGAAGTATTGAAGTATTGAAGTATTGAAGTATTGATGTATTGATGTATTGATGTATTGATACATTGATGTGTTTATATATTGATATAATAATACAAATGACTTAATCACTTAATGATTGAATGATAAACTGATATTATGCTAATATGACAAACATACTTATGATAACAATAATCGCGAGCATATTAATAATAATGATGATGAATAATGAATTATTCATAGCGGGCAATAAATAATGAAATATGAATAAAATATCAATGCGCATCAAACGAAAATCTTCAGCTGAAAAAAAGGAAAACCCAAATGAAATAAATTGAGAAAAGCCAAAGGCAAAGGCAAGAGCAGAAAAAGTAAGACGAAGCAACCGCAGTCAAGTCAGCAACACACACACACGCACACACACACACATATTGAATGCGTGTATGTGTGTGTCTAGTAAATCTTTCTAGGCTCGTTACACAACCTGATAATAGACGCTTATTATTCAAGTGCGCCGCCAGGTGCGTCTCCAGGTGGCACAGCCGAGGCTCGCTCAAAACCATTTTCTTAAGTTAATAACTGAGGCGTTGTTGGTGGTTGACTGCGCCTCAGTGGTGCTGTGCTGCTGCGCTGCTGCGGTGCTGTGGTGCGGTGCTCTTCTGTATACCCGCCGCGGGCAGCCACACGCATGTTTAGCTGTATAAACAGGCACTCGTTGCCCATGAGCTGCCAGCTGCCATCCAACTGGCGCCTGCCTAATCAACTGACGCTTATGTATTTAACTTTGGGCCTCACATTCGCCCAGCGAACAGCAAGAGCTGTGCTTGACTCAAGCGAACGCGTTTAGTGATGGCCGCGTGAGCCTTAACTTGGCTATCACAGCTAAGAGCTTACAGCTTGGAAATACCCTTAATATGCCATAGACTGCAAATGTTTTCTGAATGAAAGAAATTCAATTTTCATGACTAACTAGATGTGAACAGAAATTTAAAGGTCAAATATTTATTTTATTTGTATACTCTTATTCAATTATTTTAAGTACTTTTTAAAAAATGTCATATTAAATTTCGTTTACACAATTTTATTATTTGACATTTAAACCAAATTGAACTTCTTCAACCATGGCTTTAAGTTCCCATAAAATTGATACTGAGCTCTATGCTTGTTATATCAAATGAAGACGGGCATATTGGTTTCATTTGTAATGTGATTGCATATGTAGTGGACTTTATCCATAGTTAACCATAGTGATCTTCCCTCTAATCTCTTATTGGCCTACCACACATCGAAGGTCATTCTTGTCATAATATAGAGCCATTTGGAATATGTCTATATAAATCTAGTCTAAACAAGCTTTATATAGGCATATGGCAAAAGAGTTTCTTCATTGAAGATTTGATCCAACGGGAAGAGTGCTTACATATGTATGTATGTACATATACCCATATATCATTTAAGCTAAAAAGCTAAAAATAAGTAAATACATTTAAAGTTGTATAAGATTTTTAATTGAAATTTTGATTTTTATGCAATCTAGCTGCCATAGAGTGCAGTTATACCATCTCCTCAATGAATTATTTCGAATAGGTCATTGCGTAGTCGTGTCTCAAGCACAACTCCGCATCAGAATGTCAATAACAAAATAAATATTTATGCAGATTTCATACACAATTTGCACATGTTTTGCTCGCATTCTTTTCTCTTTAATTTAATTAATGAATATTCATAACGGTGCATAAACATTATGACGCATAAATGCCCGTTGACCAACAGAGAGGAAATAAAAAAAGAGAAAATTGAGAGGAATTGTTAGCTCACGTGCGCATCATTGGGCCGCGGCGAAGTGCCACAATTTGGCGAAAATACTTTGTAAAGTTGGGCGCCTTTTCTTTTTGAACAAAAACTTTAGCGCCGAGTGTACGAACGGCCCCTTCTTACTGGTACTGCTGCTGCCCCAACTCCTGCTGCTGCTGCTGTTGCGCCCCTTTAAGGTTAGCGAACAGCTCGAGCATTTAGCACGTGAGGCCCACTGGGCTGGCAAAGGCATAATTTCGCTTTCGCTTTTCATTTTCATTTTCATGTTTGTTTCTTTTCCCCACTTCTTCATCTGCTCTTCCTCTTCCGCTCTGCTTTTTTGCCTCTGTTTAATGTGGAAACTTACTCATGTAAATGAAAAACGCAGGTGGTAAAAACTTTTTGCTCAACTGAAAAGCGGCCACACGCACACCCACACAGCCATGGATGTGTGTGTGTGTGTGTGTACTTATGTAAACTGCAAATGTATTGACACATGTTTTTATTTTCATGATATACATTTTTAGCAAACACTCAGCTTAAAGCTGCGCCCAGCCGTTGACTTGACACATAAATTAACTTGGTTGCCAAAGAGCTCTATTTCGTATACCCAGCAGCGACATCTAATATCGAGTATATACATACATATACATATGTATATGTGGAGGCAGTTTAGATTCTAGAAATGAAATTGGAATGCAATTAGAATTAATATAGGCCTATGGCATGCATCGTTTCAGTTTCCCTTTGGCTATCGATTTATCGATAACCCATTTCGCTGTTACAAACTTGAATTTGATCAATAAATGAATGAATGATCAATCAATATTAGGTGTTTATTTTTTCAAGCGTAAATTGACAGTGCCTCTTTCTCTTTTTTATTTGAAGAGCCTTTTCCTCCTTCTTCTTTAGTCTATATCGATTATCGGAAAAATTATGGTCAAATAGTCGAGCTGATCTCTGGCGTTATTTGTTAAGAGCTGAACTCGTTTGTAATCAAGCTTGTTGTAAGAGATTGATTTATCGATAACTCATTTTGTCCTTGCACACTCAAACCCGATTAATAGCGATGTGAACATTAGTTTCTTCAAGCGTAAACTAGACTATATATTTAAGTCAATATAATATACATACGTTTATGCTTAAAACAAAATTATGTTTCCATTACACAACATCAGTTATCGATAACTTTATTATATATATCAAAATGTGATAATAGCTTTACTTTCAGCTGATTCCAGCTTACGGCTAACCCCAAACAGCTATACCAAGAGTATGCTTTATATCACTTAATTTTCCAAATGAATAATCGACTATTCATGCAGTCGATTCTAGCCTCATTTCTGAATGGCGAGCTCCGCTTTTTTTCAACTCTTCATTTCTGCTCGAGTCCAGCTCATTAAACTGGAGTCGGCCATTGTTGGGGCATATGCAAGCAGATATACGCTGTCTCTTTAGTAGCACTCAAAGTCCACAAAACAAATAAATCATGATCGTAAAAATCAGACATTATATGATTTATGGATTTGCCCAAGACCGAACTGTGAACTGGCAAGTGACGAGCTTTTATGGGCGCCTTTAAGGAAATTTCAGCTGGAATTTAATGCCAGCTCGAGAATGTTTTTCTTTTTATGCTCTCAGTGGACCCACAAAAAACAAATGAACAGCAGAGGCGCTCCGGGCCAAAACATAAATGCACAGTAAATACTGAGGCTGAGGCAATTACACTTTATTAGTCCCGCGTTAAACGAGAACTTTGTGTAAACGTGAGTGCGTTCAGATTACTTAAATACTTCTCTATTTGCTGGCAATTATTTATGATAATTTCATTCTTGCCTTAAGTACATATGACAAGCAAACACGCGACCAAAGGCAGCCATAAATACTTATTGGCATAATATTACACAGGATACACAAGGCACTCACACATACCCAGAGAGAGAGAGAGAGAGAGAGTGCGTAGTGTATGCGTTTGGTCATTAAATATGCATAAAAATTTATGCTCTCTATCACTCGCACTCTCTCTGTTTTACTCAGACTGCCCCGCTCTCGCTCTCTCTTCCTCTCACTCTGCATCTGCTCTTTATAGCCATCTCTCTTGAGCTTATTAGTTAATAACATGTGTTATATGGCATGTTAAACAAAGCTTGGAAACTGTGCTCCCAAAATCGGACTGCGGTGGTATTAAAAATGTAGCCGGTTAAAAGAAGACGAAACCAACAAAAATTATACAGCAAAAACCCATAAAGCGTAAAGACAAGTTCAAGTTGTTAGGTATTCCAGCCTGAACTACAGACTAATACCCTGTAAATAATGAAATTGCAGAAATCATAATGGTAAAAGCAAAAACACTGAGTCAATGGCAGGCTGAGGAAAGCGCAAATTTATAATGCTCAGCTCTACATATAAATATCGTATTGTTAACATCATCTGACGCCAGACTGTGCGGTTAACAGTAGAGTATAACAGCAGATTCTAAAACTAGAGTCTAACAGCAGAGTCTTATAGCAGAGTATAACAGCAGAGTCTAACAACAGAGCTGAACAGCAGGGTCTAACAACAGAGCTGAACAGCAGAATCTAACAGCAGAGCTTAACATGAGAGTGTAACAGCAGAGTCTAACAACAGAGCTGAACAGCAGAGACTAACAGCAGAGTTCTATATCAGAGTCTAACAGCAGAACTTAACATTAACATCGAACGGCAAAGTCGTGCAGCAGAGCCTAACAGTAGAGTTGAACAGCAGACTTCTATAGCAGAGTCTAACAGTCGAGTCTAACAGCAGAGGCTAACAACAGAGTCTAACAGCAGAGCTGAACATGAAAGTTTAACAGTAGAGTCTAACAACAGAGCTGAACAGCAGAATCTAACAGCAGAGTTGAGCAACAGAATCTAACAGCAGAGCTTAACATGAGAGTTTAACAGCAGAGTCTAGCAACAGAACAGCTGAATAGCAGAGTCTGACAGCAGAGTCTAACAACAGAGCTGAACAGCAGAGTTGAACAGCAAAATCTAAAAGCAGAGCTGAACATTCGAGTTGAATAGCAGAGTCTAACAACAGAACAGCTGAATAGCAGAATCTAACAGCAGAGCTCTATATCAGAGTCCAACAGCAGAGTTTAACATTAGAGTCTTGTTCCAAAGTCGAATAGCAGAGTCGAATAGCAAAGTGGAGCAACAGAGCCTAACAGCAGAGTTGAGCAACAGACTTCTATACCAGAGTCTAACAGTCGACTCTAACAGCAGAGTTGCTAGTCTAAGAACAGATCAAAATAACAAAGTCTTATACCCCAAGTAACAGAAAGAGCAGAGCTTTACAGCAGAGTATAGCAGCAGAGCCTAAGAGAAAAATCGAATAGCAGAATCTCTTGATGTGACAGTAGTGTTGAGAACTTAGACAGAGTTGTTGTGGTGGTATGATTCGAGTGAGCTTGCGTACAGGCAAACTCTTCTATCCTCATGCTGTGAGAAAAAGGCACCTCTTGGTGGCTCTATGAGCCATTCGGATAAGGTTGCAATAGACTTAGAGAAACGACGATGAATTTCACGTAGCTCTCTCGCCGTCTCCCTCTTCTCTCTCTCTCTCTAAAGCGCAATGCAATTAAAGCTATTTATACTGACGATGCTACACGATATATTACAGCATATATACATATGTATATCTTCTATGCGTGATAATGGTCATGGCTGCTCCTCATCTACTTCGCCTTAAACCGACCCTTGACTTAACACCATTTATGAGTACAGGGTATTGAAAACCAATAACATAGCTGGCATTAGACTTACCAACTGTTGTTGTTGTTGTTGTTGTTGTTGTTGTTGTTGTTGTTGCCGTTGTTGTTGTTGCCGTTGCTGCGTGCGCTTGCATGCTGATTTCCGTTTCCTGTTTACGGGCTTGCACACAAACCCACAACCGCCCCACCCCCTCACACACACACACACACGCACGGTTAAAGCTGCGTAGCGTGAAAATATGCAGGAACATCTCTCGCATATGAAAACACAATTTTTATGGCATACATTTTTAATAAAGTCGACAGCCAACACCGACGTCCAATGCAATGCCAAAGCTAACAGATGCGCACACACACACACACACACACAGGGAGAGATAGGAAGAACTGTGCGTGTGTGCACGTGGCCATCGATAGACATAGACAGGAATGAGCATGCTCTGAGTGGGTCAACTTCGGCTAGCTGGAATATCCTTGTGTTTGTGCCCTTGTGTTTTTTCTTAAGACCACGGACCAGCTCTATAAACAGAAATACACCTGACAGCTGCCATACAGGGTGCTCCAGCATTTACAGTTATTGCCCGCAATTTAACTAATTCTGATAACAGCGCGACAAAGGCTCTCCTCCTTCACATAAGATTGTGGATTGAACTGGAGCCTGATTACCATGCCATCTACCATATGAGATGTCGGGCTATAAAGCATCCTGTATTTGGAACGTGCCCATCGGCTGCTGCTACAGCAATTGCAGATGGTATTTTCTCATCCGGCACCTTTGCAGGTCCTTTGTTGTGGCTGCCTTTATTTCGTCTGTCGATTACAATTATAGTAAATCAACCGAAGGCTGTGAACCGTAACGAGAGGCAGCTAACAACAGCAAATAAAATCATATGTGCAACACAACGAAGCGCAAATACACTCACCAGCTGGGGCACATCAAACAAACTTTTTGCACATCAAATATAACACTCGATTGACCGAAAGAGAGTTGAAATTCAGTTGAGGCTATCGATCAAATATAGAATATATACATACATATATAATATTATATTACCCAACTCTCTCTGCACCATATGAAGTTAACTCTGTAAGAGTATCAAAATAATATCACTAAAAAGGAAAACAACAACAGCAACATTAAAATAATGGTTATAAAACGAAATGCCGAGCAGGAAAATTGCGTTGATGCCTCAGCTGGTGTTGCCTAGGTGTTGATTTCCCATGAATTTTGCAACATTTCAGCGCCGCTGTGACAATGTGGCAGCTTCAACAGCTTCAACAATTTGTGGCAAACACAATAACAGCAGCATCAACATTACCTGAGCGGCAATAAACAAACAGAAAGGCGTGAGCAGAGAGCAGCGAGTGGAACGACTGATATATACCCTGCAGCGCGAGTCGACAAATCTGACATCAAAATCATGACAAAGGGGGTTAAGATATGGCCAAGTATATACTATATTCAGAGCATTAACAGTCGACTAAGACTCGAAATATTGAGAAACAATTTAGCTGAGAATATATATTAAAATAATTTGCCTTGTTGATCTTATATTCATCTCTTAGAGATAGATGTTATATTAATCTCATATCTCTTAAAGGTAGATGTTATATTAATCTCATATGGATGTCATAGATTTCATGCAGATGTCACATAGATGTTATATGAATAGCATATAGATGTCATATAAATCTCTTATGATTGTCTTTCAGATATCACAAAGATAACATTTAGATCTCATTAGATCTTATATAACTCTCATATAAATGTCATGCCGATCTCACGTAAATGTCATAAGCAAAGCTTATGTATAACTCATATTAATAAATATAATAATATACATAAGTGTCAGTTAGATATCGTACAAGTGCTATATATACATATATGTGAATATCGTACATATTTCATATGCATTTCAAATATGAATGTAGATATCATATAGATATCTATATAGGAAGTAATGTAGTTTTCTTAAAGATAAAGATCTTATAAAAATATCAAGTCGATCTCACATAAATGTCATATACAATTCATGAAATATATATACAATTCATATTGATGTCATATCGATGTGATATACATTACATATAGATCTTATAAGATTGCCCTTAGATTTAATTTAGTTCTCTTATAAATCACATATACATATCTAAATATTATGTATTTGTTATATAGATCGCATATATCTAGATCCAGTGGATCTCTGATGTAGATATCAGGTATATAGATGTCATTTGGGTATCGTATTAATCTCACGTACATCCCATGATTCAGATAGATCTCCCTCTGCACTTCAGCTAGGCAAACAGTCAGCCAGGCAGACAGACGTCTGCCAACCATCATACCCACTTATTATTCACATTTAATGACTACAGGGTATACTGATAGTATAAGTGCCAGAGGCTGTTGCCTGGGTAAATGTAAATATATCCCATTTTCTTTTCTTTTTTTGGGTGGCACAATTTATATGTAATTGACTGATGATTTGGGGGGAGAAGGCGTCGATTGGGCTAAGGGAAATGACTCGGGCAGCACTTCTGGCGGCTCTTGGCAACGCTGGCTGCCACAGTCAACATGGCTTGTCACATGTGGTTGTAACTGTCGTTTGCCTTGCGGTCCACAGTTGCACAGCCAACAGTTTGTGGCTTTGGCAGCAGGCCCAGTGCTTAAAGGCCAAGCCAAAGCAGTTGCAATCCTTCAAAGCAATGCGTGTCAACAGCTTTAGTTTAGATTTTTGAACAACTTTGCTGCTGCTTTCATTCGTTAGCTAGAAAGCTAAGAAGAGCGAAGAGCTTAAAGCTGTGGATAAGCCCCCCCCAAGAAATCCAAGGAGTGTAAAGCTTGGCACACTTCTTCAAGTGGGCTTTCTTTAACTTGAAATATAAAAGCCTTTTCTGAAGCTTTTGTAATGCTTGTAGTACTTAAAATGTGAGCTTTCATGTGCTGCTTAATGCTTTTTATGATTTAAATATGAGCTGTTAATTGCCTTGAGGCTAACAAGCTGTATTGAAACAAGGGGCAAAGCTGCTTCTGTACATAACGGTTTCTCAAGCTTTACATATATTTTCCAAGTTTTTCGGCAATTAGAAAATGCATGTTATATGTGTATATAAATGCATAGCATTTTGGTTACTACATTTGAGTTTCTAATATTAAATGTATTTATTTTTTGTTTTCCCTTTTTAAAAATAAATATTTTGCATATTTTCTATCCATTAAGTATTTACTTAATGGTTAAAATAAAAAGCAGTTGTAATTTTTCTAGAAAAAAAAAAAATAAAAATAATAAGAATAATTTTTAAAGTCATTTTTTTTAATTTGAATAGTCAAAGGTATTAAAAAAAAAAAATACAAGTTTATACTTTTTTTTAATATGCCAGAATAAAATAACGTACGTGTGTTTTCTCTCCTCTTCTTATGAGTTACTAGCTGGCCCGGCAAACGTTGCATTGCCCTCTATATTATTTCTAGGTAAAAAATTGTTGAAAGCTATGTTGTTCAGGTTGGGATACACTCTGATTAATTTATTAATCGGATTTTCATTCAAGCGCCTTGTAAAGGACATTCTTCGTTTTTTGGTCAGGTGCAAGAACAAATAATGCGGATGGTTTGCCAACACGTGAGCTTGCCACGTTCAATTGACCATGAGAAAAACACACATTTTCTAGATTGAGGCCACAAATAGTCAAAGATTGGCCCTGTGACTTGTTGATCGTCATGGCGAAGGCAAGACGAAGCGAGAATTCAAATAAATTCAAAGGGCATATCTTTTGAGATCATCGGAATCCTAGGAATAAGAACTTCCTCATCTTTAAATTTTCCTTTGAGTATCGACGCGTGAATCACATTGCTCATCAGTTTTCTTATCACCAAACGCGTTCCATTGCACAGTTTTGGTTGGTTTAAATTTCTAAGCATGCAAATCTTGGAGAATTGCTCTTTTCATAGCTGTGTTCATTTCTTGACGCCGGTCAAGTTGCTGTGCATCTTCAATAGGTTGCAATGATCCAATGCGATGGCAAATCTGGCCTTGAATCTTTAAATTCAAAGCCATAGTTATAGTTAGATTTACAAACACTTTTTACATAAATCTAACAAACTACATTATTCCAAAATTTTTTTTATTTTTTTTTATTTTGACAGTCATAGAAAATAACATTTTTAACGTAAATTACCTTAAATGTCGGATTATATCCGTTACCAATAATTTCCGCCCCAAATGAAGTCATTTGAAAACAGGCATTGTATTTTTGAGTGCTCGTTAGAAAATGTCGTGATTCTAGTGTTTCGCCGTAAAGCAGGGAACGCAATGCTCTGGTGGCGAGACCACTAATGGCAATGTCACTTTACCACTAAGGCAGCACAAACCGGGCGTTTCACCAGCAAACTTCAATGCGCCACAATGCTGGCAAACAACGTCCATTGGACCAATGCAAACTAAACGATTCAAGCTGTAATCAATGGTGCAATCATATCGAAACGCTGCTCGATTCAAATCAATCCTTGAACCATTTCTTATTGCCATTTCACTATTCGCTATTCCGTTGCCTAATTGCATTATGGGTCCGCCGGGAAAGATTAGATCTTCAGATCAGATCAGATTTTTGATTTGAAATATTTATAAAGTTTAAAAGTCCAAAAATATAAAAAGCCAAAAATACACTTTTTAATAATTAACTTTTTTTTTTTTTAATTTCGAATTTTGAATTTTTTAATTATTTTTTGAACAGTCAGGTTTTAATCTATTGATTTTTTTTTTTGAATTATTGCCATTTCACGGGCTGCCTCTCTTTGAGAAGCACGAATTAAGGCCCTTCTTTGCTGGGTACTAACGCGGAGCCTTTCTCGGGCGATTTCTCGCTCTTCGTCAGATAATTGACTCGCGCTATTCCGTTGCCTAATTGCATTATGGGTTCGCCGGGAAAGATTAGATCTTCTAGGACGCGGCATTTTTATTAATAGTAATACTGCCCTCGCACAAAACCATATAAATCAATCGAGAAATATAAATATAAATAATTTACACAAATTTATGTTTGAGACAAACAAATACCTGAACTTTCGAGATATTTAGCTTTTGTAAAAGTCCAAAAATATAAAAAGCCAAAAATACACTTTTTAATAATTAACTTTTTTTTTTAAATTTCGAATTTTTAATTTTTTATTTATTTTTGATTAGTCAGGTTTTAATCTTTTGATTTTTTTTTTTAATTTTTTCAGATTTTTGATTTGAAGTATTTAGAATGTTTAAAAGTCCAAAAATATAAAAAGCCAAAAATACACTTTTTAATAATTAACTTTTTTTTTTTTTGAATTTCGAATTTTAAATTTTTTATTTATTTTTTGAACAGTCAGGTTTTAATCTTTTGATTTTTTTTTTTTTGAATTTTTGCAGATTTTTGATTTGAAATATTTTTCTTTTTGATTAGGAAAAAAATTTTTTTTTGTTGAATAGTCTTTTTTTTTTTTTTGTTGAATAGTCTGGCCTGCTCAAGGCTGTGCCGTAGACTGACTGACTACATTTGTTTATTTACTTCTACACTATTGTCAAAACTGTCACTGTTACCAAGCCTACTGGGTATAAAAAAAATTTGAACATTTGGGGAAAAAACCGCGTTTTTCAAGTATTCGGCAAATTTTTTCAGTATTTTTAAGACCCTATACTAAACTCGTTGCGGAGACAAATCCAACAAATCAAAAACCATGAAAATTGGTCCAGCAGATCTCGAGTTATAAGTGCTTAGACACTTTTACACAACTCTCTTTTATATATATAGATTTACACAAATTTATGTTTGAGACAAACAAATACCTGAACTTTCGAGATATTTAGCTTTTGTAAAAGTCCAAAAATATAAAAAGCCAAAAATACACTTTTTAATAATTAACTTTTTTTTTTAAATTTCGAATTTTTAATTTTTTATTTATTTTTGATTAGTCAGGTTTTAATCTTTTGATTTTTTTTTTTTTTAATTTTTTCAGATTTTTGATTTGAAATATTTAGAATGTTTAAAAGTCCAAAAATATAAAAAGCCAAAAATACACTTTTTAATAATTAACTTTTTTTTATTTTTTGAATTTCGAATTTTAAATTTTTTATTTATTTTTTGAACAGTCAGGTTTAAATCTTTTGATTTTTTTTTTGAATTTTTGCAGATTTTTGATTTGAAATATTTTTCTTTTTGATTAGGAAAAAAATTTTTTTTTGTTGAATAGTCTTTTTTTTTTTTTGTTGAATAGTCTGGCCTGCTCAAGGCTGTGCCGTAGACTGACTGACTACATTTGTTTATTTACTTCTACACTATTGTCAAAACTGTCACTGTTACCAAGCCTACTGGGTATAAAAAAAATTTCAACATTTGGGGAAAAAACCGCGTTTTTCAAGTATTCGGCAAATTTTTTCAGTATTTTTAAGACCCTATACTAAACTCGTTGCGGAGACAAATCCAACAAATCAAAAACCATGAAAATTGGTCCAGCAGATCTCGAGTTATAAGTGCTTAGACACTTTTACACAACTCTCTTTTATATATATAGATTTTGTGACTCAATTGTTCAAAATTCATAACTGTTATTTGCGGTCCTTGCTCATTTTACTTATCCAAACTAAACGTTAAACTGCAAAATTTCAATTCCACATATATTTATGAGCAACTGCAGCTTATGGCTAAAGCTTGCGGCATTTCATTTGAAGTCTACAGAAATTCGGTTAAAAAAGCTGAGCTAAAAGCTCAAAAGCTCTGCGCCTAGCAGCTGTTTATATTTTGAATATATTGCTGACTCGGTCATACACGAAAGTCGTTTGCTGAACGCCAAAACTGTGCGACTATGTGTGTGTGTGTGTCTGTGTATTTACGGCTATGCATGTGTGTGTGTGCCCAAAAGGTAAACAATAACAACAACGACGCCAACTGAAAGCGTTTCTTACAAACTTTGCCTGTCCGCCGGCCGCGACGACCCATATACACACACACACACATACACAAAGTGGCCAATTCACACACACGCAGACGCAGATTTCCAGTTAAGCGTGTTTCATTCAGTTTCACTTTCAGTCGTCGCCTGACTTCCGCACGGAAGCGTTCGTTGCGTTCGCCTCTCTCTTCACACACTCTCTACTCAAGCTTCACTTTATTATTTTGTTTTTTTTTCTGTTGTTATTTCGGCTGTGTAGACCACAAGAAAAAAAAAAAAAAAAAAAGAAAAGCAAAACAAAAACAGAAAAGTTTGTAAGCCAAGCAAGCAGAAAACTTTTGAAAATCATTAAAACAATATAAAAAAAAAGAAAAAAAGAAATTATGTTAAAGTTAGTCCAAAGATTTCCGTTAAATGTAAAAAACAAAACGCGCAACGCAACGAAAGAGGCTCGCGGGAATTCAAAATAATACAAAAAAAAAAAAAAAAAAAAAAGAGAAACGAAAAAAAAACGGAAAACAAACAAACAGTAACACAAAGGTGGCAAAATGTTAAAAAAAAGAACGGAAAATGGGGAAAATGTTTCTTTGGCTGCCACAAGCTGCTGTCGCGTTGTTGTTGTTGTTGTTATTGTTGTTGTTGCTGCTGAACAGCTGTTGTTGCTCTTGCTGTGACTGTTATTATTATTATTATTCTTATTATTATTACCAGGCGTGGGCATGTGTGTGTGTGTGTGTGTGTGTGTGCGTACGTTACGCCATTCATGCCGCCTTTCTTTACAAATAAAAACAATGAGCACAAGCGAAAGTGTGGCTCATGGGCAACAAATTAATAACAACAGCTGCACACTGTCACATATGTATGTATGACTGAGTGTACGTGAGTGTGTGTGTGTCACATAAATCTATAAGAACATTTTTTAATTTCCATCCTTGCAAATTGTGTCAAATGCGCAACGTCAACAGCAGCTGTTTGAAATGCAGCTGCTGGCTCAAGCTGCCTGCCAATATATATATATATATCTATATATAAATATATATATATATATATGTGTGTGTGTGTGTGTGTGTGTGTATGTTTGTTGGTTACGCCCACTTGGCCATGCTGGCTAACAGAAAGACAACTGTTTAGCTTGCCTCCTTGCATCCGTCCCCCCAGTCGACTTGAGCGCTGCTCGAGTCATTGTTATCATGCTGCCAAAAGGACTTGCTGCTGCTGCTTTTGTTTACACACAGCTTCAGGCATTTGCCTCGGTGTGTGTGTATGTGTGTGTGTGTGACATTGCAACTATCTGTGAAGCAACATAAAATATATATATCTAGACCATTTATTCAATGTGGCAAGACATTGATATACGTATGTATAGCTAGCTCTAGCTGCCTAGTCATCAATTGACTATATATAAATATATATATATATGCATATCACATATTACATATGCATATTTATAAATCACATATAACCGCTTACTAATGCCACTTTCATTTGATATTTCCACTCAAACCATATAAGCTCCATCGTATACCAGAAATGGACTGCCCCAAAAAGTATGCTACAAAAATCGCCAACAAGATGAACTCGATGCGAATCGAATCGAACCTGGCCAAATTCGGCGCATAATTTATAAGCTAGCTCGGTTTGTCTATGCGAATGCCATTAATCAAATGGCTACGAATTTCATCGCTGCTTTTTAGTTTTGCGTCCATTTTCATTTTGTGTCAGCTCATGCATGTGCGATAGGCTTCCATATCATTGGCTGGGCCATGCGGGTCCACTAGAGAATTGCCGCATGCTTAGATCTCGAAGCGTTGCTTAAGAGCAATTTGAATAGAGAAAGTTTTTTTCTTTTCTTTTCTTTACTTTTTTTCTTTGCTATTGAATTCGACCTATGCAAACAAGCACCCGCAGCAGCAGCAGCCGCAACAACTGTTTGAGCAGAGCCCTTTAAGCACATCAATCATACGCACTGTTGTGTGAGGCAAACATTTGCATAGGCCATGTGTGTGTGCGTGTGTGTGTGTGTGGGGGCAGTTGTGGCTCTGTGTGCTAATGTGAGCAACCGCCTGCAGCACCACCAGCCCCACCAACCCGCACCACCCGCACCACCAGCAACCACTATCAACTTGGTCAACTGGCCACCGCAGCAGCAGTGAAGCAAACTTTCGCTCAAATACAATATGCAAATCGCAATACGTCAAGTTCAACTGAAACTACTACCACTACGATGCCAAGTTGATATTCCGCTTGTAATCCCGGCAAAAGAGCAAGTTCCACCAGCTGTCGACTTGACTCTGCTTATGCTAATGCCAAAAGCTTTGCAGCTTGCCACATACGCGCGCTGCCTAATTCAATTTTGGCATTTGACTAAGTCGTTTATCTGCGGCAAACA
This sequence comes from Drosophila arizonae, assembly GCF_054131065.1. NCBI lineage: Eukaryota > Metazoa > Arthropoda > Insecta > Diptera > Drosophilidae > Drosophila > Drosophila arizonae. The sequence continues at coordinate 13,825,879 of NC_142927.1, read as the reverse complement.
CGGCACGGCAAACTTGCCAAGCAAATTGAATCAGTAACCAGTCAAAAGCCAACCAACGACAGTCAGCCAGTCAGCCAGACAGCCAGCATCATAATGATCAACGCCGTCATAAGAGCTCAGTTCAGTGTGTTCAGCTCCCTTTTTGGGGGGCGCTTGCGATTATGCAAATTTCATTTGTAACAAAAATTTATTGCCAAAAAAAAAAAACGAAGAAGAAGAAGAGAGCATAAATGTCGTATGCACTGCATAAACAGCTCATTAAAGGCCAACACAAAATCCGAGCGCCTTATGAGCGTGGCTAATTCGCAACGCCACGCCCCTTTGGTTGCCAGCCTCTGTGATTAATGAGCCGTTCGAGTTGGCATTGACTCAGAGTCTAAAGTCTCGATGTGCTTCAGCTGCCTAACCAAGCAGGCATTAGAAAGCCAATCAGCATTGGCATTAGCATTAACATTATCAACATTAATATCAACTTTAATAATTTCAACAACTACAAAATCAACAACAACAACAACAAACAGCAGCAGCTAAAGCAATAAAGCAAAACATGGTCGAAATACAAAAGCCGCACTCGGCTCTCAAGCGGCCATCGGTTAAGCGCGAAACAGTTGTCGTTAATAATAGTGCACCCACCATCAAGAAGGTGACGCTGGTGCCCAAGGATGAGGTAAGTCCACTAAAAGGATGCGGGTGAAGGGATGGCAGGCTGGCGGGCTGGCGGGCTGCGGGGCCAAGCAGCCAGAGGTGTTGAAACGCGCAGTTTGTTGTTTGTAATAATTACATAATTACACACTGCATAATGTGCCCTTTCCTCTCTCTCTCCCCTCCCCCTCTCTCTCCCCCTCCCTCTCTCTCTCTCTCTCTCTCTCTCTCTCTCTCTCTCTGGCTCATTTCACACAATTTGCATAACTTTGCGGCCAAAATTGCTTGGCATATTTGGCTTTCATTGTTTGTTAATGCCCCAGCCAAAGGGCAGTCAAAACTTGCTTGGAAACGTTTACATCGAATTAAATTGACAGCGGGGAAATGCATAAAAAATATGCAATATATAGATAAATGGAACAATAGCATTCCGCTAATTAACTCATCAGCATTATCCGAATGACTATTCAATTATATTAGTTATTATTTTTATTTGCACTAATCCATTTCAGTTGTTAATTGGCATCAAATGTAAAACAAAAGAGAAAGTCTGAGAAAAAACCAATTAGATAATCATATCAATCTGACATTTATTCTACTACTATGCTGCTACTGTACTGTATACTACTATTCAATTGTTACTACAGCCATTAATGTTCATTCTTCTTCTACAGCTACTACTACAGCTTTTACTACTTCTACTAATAATCCTACTATTTCCACTCGTTCTCTTTCTGCTACTACTGTTCCTCATTATCTTTCCACGACTATTCATTCTATTCCTATTACTATAAATATATATTTTTGCTACTGCTATTCCACAACTACTACTCCGTTTACTACTATTCTTGCTACCACCATTTCTTCTACTACTATTTCTTGTATTCCTTTGACTACTTCTACGACTATCATAGCATCTACTACTATTTCTATTACTATGACTCATTACATCTATTACTAGTACTATTCCTACTTCTAGTTACATATACTCCTATTTCTACTACTATTACTATTCCTACTTTTAGTTACATATACTCCTATTTCTACTGGTACTACTATTCCTACTTTTAGTTACATATACTCCTATTTCTACTGGTACTACTATTGCTTCAGCTACTACTACTTTTAATCATACTACTACTTCTACAATTACTCCCATTCTTATTTATATTCCTTCTACTGCAACTATTAATTTTACTACTATTTCTACTACTACTATTACTATTCTTATTTCTATTCCTTCCACTACGACGACTACTATAGCTACTACTACTATTCATTCCTTCTACTATTGCAACTACTATTAACTCTACTGCTATTTCTACTACAATTAGTATTTCTACTGCTACTACACCTACTATCAACTCTCCTACTATTTCTACTACAATTAGTATTTCTATTGGTACTACAATTACTCGTACTACAACTACTATTAATATTACTATTATTAATACTACTACTACTATTCGTTCTTATATTCCTTCTTATACAACGATAACTATTCATTCTACTTTTATTCTTACTACAGTTTCTGTTATATACTGCTATATATACTACTATTTCTACTACTTCTACTATTGTTGCTATCTACTACTTCGCATTCTATAGCAAAAACCTCAGTTTTATTTTAAATAATTTACAAATTTCTAAATAGCTCTACTATAATTCTAACAAGTATATTATATAGTTCACTTAAGCCATATGCCTATGCACCTCACGTCTACCAGGGCATTTCGGCGTCATCTTCTATAAATTTGCCTCACTTTAAAGTTTCATTTTCTTGTTCATCCGTACCGAAAAACTCTCTTTGAAATTTAACAACGCTTGAGTATGATAATGTGATAATATGATAATCCGATTAGACTAACTAATCTAATACAATGTTCATTTATGTCATTCATTTTTTAAGTGCATGTAAATTGTATCCAAAGAAAACTTTCAAATTACTTTTATGATGACATTAGACACACTTGTGGGCGTTACGAACCACTCAGGCCAGAATTTGAGCTTGACTTTCAGCTAAGGTTAAATGCCTATATACAGATATAAATGTATGTTTATGCTTATGTATATATTCAATACAATGACAATCAGTCATCGAGTTTAGTATGTATTGTAATGACGATAAAGTCTTTGCTCTAAGGCGCCTCAATATTTGCAGCAAGTTAATTAAGTATGCAAATGTCTTTTGTCTGGGCGTATCCTTTGTAGCTGCCAAGGAAAATGTACATATAAAAAAATAGGCAAAAAGGATTAAGCGAAGTCCTTTTCCTAGGCTCATTTAATTGCTTTTATGAGCCGTAGATAAACAAGTGGCCCAAAAATAACTGCCAAACGGGCAACATACTTTATGCCAGCTAACAGCCAACAGCCAACAGCCGACAGCCAACGGCCGACAACCCCTTAGCGCTTTCATATGAACGCCCCCTTCAGTGGCACGACCACATCCACGTCCACGTCTCAACTATAGCAACAACGCATAAAATTACAAATAGGAAAATGTAATTTTGTGTGTTTGTCTTTGCCTTTGCCTTTGTCTTTGTCTTTCTCTTTGTCTCTGGCTTTGTCTTTGAGCTCTGTTGCTCCTCGTTTTATGTTGTCGCAGCTCATTTGCAAAATTCATAAATAAAAGTGAGCCCAAATCGGGCCAATAGGGTATATGACACTTTGGGTATGTTTGGGCCATTGACCAAAAATTAGCTGAAAATTCTTTGGCTGGTAATCTTTGCGTATTCTCTGCTCTCCGATTATAGATTACAAAGTTTCTGTAAATTGGATTAGTTACTCCAGATTGATGAATAACATTTCCCAGAAATACGATGCCAGCATATAACAGACCCTCAGAATACTTACTCTGGATATATTTAATACCAGTATTCAAGAATTTCTTATAAACACACTCCCACACATTCAGCGTTCGAATTCTCAATATATATGTTTCTAGTATATGAATTGCCAGTATATGACTTATATAGGCTATACCATAGACCATACTGAGTTTATATGTTTCTAGTATATGAGTTCCTAGTATACAAACTCCCAGTATATAGATTCTCAGGACATGAACTCTTAGTATATCGACTTTCAGTATATAGACTCCCATTATATGAATTGCAAGCATATAGAATCTCATTCTATGGACTCCTATCATATTGACCAATATATACAAACCCCCAATATATGAAGCTAACCGTATTTGAATTGTCAGCATATATTTTTCCATTAGGCCAATTCTCAGAATTCGAATTTCCAACATATAGACTTTTAGTAATAGACCCCAATATATGTGCATATATATTTTTTCTGTATATATTTTTCCAGTATATGAATTCCCAGTATACGAATTTCGTTTGTACGAATTTCTAGTGTATGAACATCCAGAATAGACTCGACTATATATATTAGTATATGGGCCCTAGTCTGCGGGCTTTCAGTATACAAACTAGATTCCAAGTCAACTAATATAAATTACTATATTGTACCAGCCTCCAGCATATAAACTCGAACTACATCTTCATATTTCACTCGAAACTTTTCTATTAGTAACCCGACCATTTCATAGTTCGTAACTTTACCTTAAGATTTTTTTAATCGATGGCTAAAGTTCCTTAAATGAATATTAGACTATCAAACTAAATAAATTATGTTAAAGCTACATATTCTTTGATCTGAGATATGAATTGCAAATATCTATAAGCCTAGCATAGACAAGGCCAAAAATATGCATACGGAGTTGGGTAGAGTGGGGTAGAGCATAGTAGAGTAGGATAGAGCAGGGCGCAGGAGCAGGAGCAGGAGCCTGGCTTTGCTGTTTCCATCCTATCCGAAAGGGTATTCAAGCAGCGCCACATGGACCATTATTTTGATTGACTTCGCAATGGGCATACCCTTTTGATACAGCGCCAGACCGTAATGGGTATAAATGGTCGGAGAGCGAGCACAGATTGCGCAGATTTTGAGTTTATAAATGCAAATTATAAACTGGCTGAAGGCGTAACAACTTTCGATTGGCATTTCATTATGTGCGTGCCATAAATAAACTCCATTCGCCATATCGATTGGGCAACGCCTCCTGCCATTCGGCAGGCTGCCGGCTGTCCCTTGGCCTCGAGCGGTGCTATCAAGAGCAGAGGCTGTCCGCTTCGACGCCGTCGCCGTCGCCGTGGCCGTTGCCGGAGTTAAGGAGACGTTGCTACGTCGCAGGCGTTTGCAAAAGTTCAGTGCAAATCTTTTGGCCCATAAATAAGGCAAACTCCAGCTCATCAGAACCAACCCCCCCCCCCCCTCCCTGCAGCCACTGCTGGTGCTCGCATTTTATTACCTTTGAAAAGCTGTTTGGCTGACGTGGAGCACACGCACAAGTACGGAAATAAATAAATAAATAAAATAGAAATAAAATTTATAGAGCCTGGCTCGGCCCTCCTGGGCTGGGCTGGACTGGGCCGGGCTTTTCTTGGCCGAGGCTTGGCTCGGTGGCAAATAATTGAGCCGTGCTGTCAAAAATGTTTTACGACTCTCATAATTCTTTTTTATAATGCTCGAAATTAAATTTAATTTGTCAGCCCAGAAAGGTAATTGCGAATTGCTACGCATCCCATTCACAATGTTATCATCGCCCCAGCCACGCCCACATCCGCTGCCATCAGCCATGTCTGTCATCATTCCTGTCAGCAGAGCGAATGAGTGCGGCCGGGCGGGCCGGAGTGGGGCGGGGCGGGGCGGCCTGTAGAGATGTGAAGGAAAACTTGAAACTCATTTTTGACTTGCTGGAATGAAACTTTGTGGAAAAGTTGCTGAGCGCCGGAAGCGCAGCGCCGAGAACACTTCCAGCAACTGCACTGATTTCCTTTTAATTATCATAATTATGCGTTGAATCGCAATTTGTGCCAACTTCAGAGCAGCCCAGAGATGCGCAGAGCAGCGCAGCAGCGCAGCTGACCTTCACTCAGCAGTGCCATGTCATTGCCGGGGCGTAGGCGTGGGCGTGGGCGTGGGCGTGGCAGCCATCATCCGGCTATGGCAACTAAGCCGGAGATCAAAATCGGCCAACAATTTGAATTCGGCTTTTGGTCAAATTCAAATTGAAAGTCATTCGAGCGAAAGCCCTTAAAATTTGTATTACTAAAAAATTTAAAGCTGGCGAATTATTTAGTTTTGCAATATTGAATATATATTTACATATTGCAGTTTATTTGGATTATTGTTGCTTAGATTGGGGCCTTATTTGTCAGAGTTTGCTAAAAATAATTCCAGTTGAATTTGATGATAATTATTTATTATAATTACTAGAGTAAATGTTTGTATTATTACCAATTTTGTTGCTATGTTGTCCCTGTATATCACACGCATATCGATTTCGATACAAATCGGTAACTAATCTTGTTTTCATTGTTATCGATAAACGCTTTTACCATATACAGTTATCAAATTATCTCTAAGTTCTAAGAATCTGCAAAAATATGTTAATTGATTCATGGGCTCATACAATTATTTCTCAAGCTCCTTTTAGTTTAGAGAGATTCATTAAAGGCTGCTAGAAGAGCTACATGCAATATATGAGTAACTGCCGAGACAAGTTTTAATTAAATCGGAAGCCTTATATTAATGGGCTAGTTATATAATAAATGTACGTATCAGATTCTGCAAACAAAACTCGTATGACATCATATACGACAGCTTGATAGCGCAGCGTAAGGGAATAGTTGAGTGATATACAATATACAATACATATAAGTTGAGTATATATAAATAGATGCATATAGAAATAAATGTATATAGTAATTGATTTTCTCGCTCTCTAGATTTACAATAGTGTGTATTGCCTTAGCACACACAGTGTAACGTTACTCTCACTCGCTTTTGCGCTGTTTACCAACACTGCAACCTTGAAATTCCCAAATGATTCACGCTGAACAAGAGCAACAAGGCGCAATCGAAAACGAAATCGGATGATAATAGAAGCTAAAAGCTCTTGAGCTAGCTACACAGACAACACAGACATTTTATTATATAAAGCCTTGATTTTTTTGGGGGGATTGAGAAACAAGAACTGAAAGCAAACAATTTATATACATAGATAGTTAGATATCCAGCAGCTCGTTAATCTGACCTGAAGTGTCCTAAAGTGAACTGCGAACAGTGCATTGTGCAGTGGACTGAAACAACGTCGACCGAACAGATGAGCTAAGACTAAGCTCAAGCTGAGCCTATAAATAAAAATAAGTGAGCCATCAATTTGCCAATGCAGAAAGACAAACGGAATGCCGTTAAGCGAAAGGAAAAGCTAAAAAGCCTTGGCCAGCGGCGATAGTTGCGAGCCAACTCGAGTTGACCGCACGAACAGTCATTGGCTAACCAGTTAGCGCTTTTCATTTCATTTCATTAATAATTACCCAACACTGGCACGCGTCTAGTGCAAACACAATGGATCTGGAGGGGCGTTATAAATGATTGGGGACCAGAGCTCATCATAATGTCATAAGTTGTGTGTGCCTATGGCAAACTCTGTTTCAAAATCCATTCAAGCTCACCCTGTCGCTCTCCCTCTCTCCCTGTCTCTCTCGCTCTCTGTCTGTCATTGCTGTACGTTGTCTCCATCATCAATATTGCAAATTGTTTGACTGCAAATGTCGCTCGAGGGCCATTTCCCGTTGACCCTTGTCATTTGTTTGCTTTATGGCTCGCACACGCCCACTTTGCCTGCGCCTCTGCCACAGACCACATTTATAAACAACAAAAAAACAAAAAAAAAAAAAGCTAACAAAAAAGCGAAACACATGTAAGCACTTTGTTAACAATCCAATTTTGTTTGGAGCCCTGCAAAAAAAAAAAAAAAAAAAAAAAAAATCTCTGAAAATATAATTTATACAAATTTTTTAACCGAATTGTAAAGTTTTTCACTGCGCAATTGATAAAGTGGAGCCATGCCCCACACAATTAATCTAATAACAGGTTAGCTTCACGGAAAAAATGCCAATTGTGGACTGACCTTTATGTATATATAAAATGGATTTTAATGGGATATGGGCAAAAATTCAATTATCTGAAAATTTAATAATAAAAAAATATATTTAAAATATGAAAAAAAAAATATATATATGTAAAATAAATAATTGATATCTCTTCTCCTTGATCAAGTTCAATGATCGATAGTTCGATTCAAAAATCAAATGAACATTTCTTAGGTTAGGTCTCTAGCAAAGGCGAGATCAGAGAACACCATGCTTATAAGCCTAGTAAAGTAGAGACTGTTGAATTTCGATTTCCATAGGGTATCAAGCTATCGATTTTTATTATTATACAGCAATTACTTCTTTCTCTTACTCTTCTTCTAGCCAAAATTTCGATTGAAATTATTTTCACCTAATTAGCTAATATTTGTTTTACATCAATCAAATGAAATTCCCCTGAACCAAAAGTTTCCCGTTACTTATGGAAGTTCAAAACTAACAAATTTAACGGGAATTCTATATATATATAATCCAAACATGCAAAACTATCTACACTATAAACGCATGAATCAAAATTAAATTGGAATTTTAGCAAGCAAAAACAAAGCTGTGAAACCAATCATAGTAGGGGAAAGCTAAGAAATTGCTTCATAAAATTTGGTAAATATTCACACACATAAATATAAATATATGTATATGTGTATCGTTATATCGATAGTAAAATTTAGCAAATTAATTATACGCCATTTGCTAGATTATTTTCTAATAATTATTTTCAATAATGAGAAATATCGAGCATATCCCAATTGTTATTTCAACTGCTAAATGCACCTATACATACACATTTATATGTATGTATGTGTGTGAAGAGGGAGAAAGAAGAAGAAGGAGCTGGTTTTGCCTGTCAATTGACAATATTTCATTTAACTTGCTGGCAATTCCAATTAAATATAATACATATATACACATGCACACATATACATATATACATATATATATATATATATATATATGTATATACATACATATATATGTGTATATCATCATGGCAATGGAGCCAGCTTAGCTCATTCCAAGAAATTACGGCCCAAAAATAAAACGAAATTAATTGCCTTGTGCTGGTGCTACATAGGTGTGTGTATAAGTTTTAGTGTGTGTGTGTGTGTGTGTGTGTGTGCGTCTGTGCCAGCTTGGCCAACAGTGTGAGCCACCGAATTGTGAGCCTCAGACACGCAGAACATGGCCAAAATGCTTTTGCTGCTGCGGACACATCATAAATTTTCACACACACACACACACACTCTCTCTCTCTCTCTCTTTCTCTCTCTCACACACACACATACTCGAGAAGTCAGCGCTTAGTGACAACAATTGTGAATTGTTCACTTATTATGACCATTGTGACCATGACGGCCATTGTTGTTGTTGTTGCTGCCTTCATTAGCCATTAATGCGACTTGGGCAATAAAAGGTGTGACAATTGCCATGACAAAACAACAACAAGTTAGAGTGTTTTGGTAGGGAGTGCATGACTAGGACATACCCTGTGTAGTGTCCTGTTGAGGAAGGTGAATAGATTCACAAAGCGGATATACAGAGATAGACTGACTGATAGACAGGCAGTTGGGCAGTTTGACAGTCAGATTGGCTGTTTAATTGTACAGTAGATTGACAGACAACTAGGCAGATTGACAATCAGTTTGACAGGCAGATTGACAATCAGTTTGGTAAACAGATTGACAGACTGATAGACAGCCAGATTGACAGATAGATTGGCAGACATATTGACACGCGGATAGACAGACTGATAGTTAGATTGACAGTCAGATTGGCTGATAGATTGACAGACTGACAGACAAACTGATACAGATATTGGCAGACAGATTGACAGATTAGCAGAGAGATTGAAACAGAGATTGACAGACAGATTGACAATCAGATTAATAGACAAATTGATAGACAGTTCGATAAATAAATTAATCAACAGATAAGCAGACACATAGACAGACTTATGGGCAGATTGACAGGCAGATTGGCAGATGAATAGACAGACTGATAAGCGGATTGACAGTCTAGGTGGCTAACTGCTTGACAGACGGAGAGACAGATTGACAAACAGATTGATAGACAGATGGATAGACAGCTTGACAGACCGATGGACAGATTGACAGATAGGTTGGCAGACAGATTGACAGACGGGTAGACAGACAGATTGATAGATAGAATAATAATAATAGATAGACTGGACAATAGAATAAGCAGACTGATAGACATATTGACAGACACATAGACAGTTTGACAGTCACTTTTAACAGAAAGTTAAGCAGATAAATAGAAATATCAACAGTCAGATTGACAGATATTGTAGTAAGATCAATAGGTATACAGATTAGCAAACTGTTGGACACATTAACAGACAGAATGACAGACAGATTTGCCAGATAGATTTACAGATAGATCGACAGACAAACTGGCAGACATATTGGCAAACAGATCGATAGTTAGACAGGCAGTATGACAGACAGATTGATAGACAGAATAACATGCAGATTGACAAGCATATTAACAGACAGTTCAACAGACAAAATGTCAGATAAGCATAGGCAGATGCAGCAGCAAAGACTTTGATAGTCAGATAAGCAGATTGAGAATTCAGACGGACGATCAGACAAACATAACTAGACTGAATCAGCTTCTCGTTCTCATATCTATATTAGAGTTACTATTGTATAATATATGAGCTACTAAATGGAATCGAACCACCTCCACTTACTTCCCCACTCGAAGCATCATACCCAACTGAATACACTGCCAACGAGTGCAGGGTATAATAAAGAGCACAATTTATACACGTAATGAACGCAATTTGCGGTTGAAGCTGGCGCAGTTTTTCTTCCTCCACTTATTGTTGTTATTGTTGATATTGTTGTAGCTGGCCAGGTGCCAAGCGACAAGCGTGGAGCTTTGTGAATGCGTTTACAGCTCATTAAATGCAGTAGTTGCTGTTGCTGTTGTTGTTGTTGCTGCTGCAACTGCAACTGCTGCTGCTGCTGCTGCTGAAGTTCTTAATAATGGCTTTGGCATAGCACTCCCTGGCTCTATCTGTCTCTTCCTATCTCTATTTGTCTCCCTCCCCCTCTCTCTCTCTCTCTCTGTATGTCTTCTCCTCTGGCTGCTGTTTATCGATTGCAACCGCATTTGGCATTTGCATTGCCATTGAGCTGGAAAACAGAAAGAGAAAAAAAAAGAGGCGGTTTCCTTTACATTTTATAGCGTCAATTGCATGTCAGAAGCATTTCAACTTCATTTGCAATTCAATTCGTACATCGTTCGCATTAGATGGCAAAAACAATCAAGATTAGATTCTATTAATTAAATATAAATGGCCAAAGCATTTAAGCCTTCGCCTCCTGCCCACAGAGCACACGCCAAACTCTCTGCTCAATCATGAGCAGAGCAGCAAAGCAAACTCAATTAGCATTCGTTCGAGTCATGGCCTGAACCTTGGCTCCAATCAAACTGAAACTAATATTGTTACAACAAAATATATTTACTGCCGTCTAATTATTCGGAATTTAATTCGCAATCAAAGAAACTTTTGAATCAACCTTTGATTGCATTTGCTTGTCCTTAAACGAGTTTCAGTTTCCCAAGCTAGTTTTCTATGTTCGCTTCATGAATACAAAGAATATCCGATTTTCTATACTTAGTAAAGACAACAATTAAAAATTATAAATATTTTAGATTTTCCACAATAAGACTTCGAATATTTTTCTACACTTAGTGAAGGTCATCAATTAAGAACTACTAATATTTTACACTTTCTATACATACGAATATTTACGAATATTTCCGTTTCTCTATGCTCAGCAAAGTCTTCAATTTAAGTATATACTCACACTTAGATATCTTATTCATGCTCTGTAAATTTCACTAAAATCGCACATCCAGAATCCCAGATATTTAATAGCAAATGAGCCGCACTGAGAGAGCTGTGGAGAGGACTGTGAGCAGCCTGCGCCCATACATATAAATCATATACATAGATATATGCACTTGTTTACAGCCTTAGCTCAAAAACAGCAACAGCTAGGCTTCTAGGTCAGGGTATATACAAGTCGTGCATCGTGCCCACTAGAGCACTCAATTGCGAAATTGAGTTGTGTTTGAAAATGAAGCTGAAGTATCGTTTATAACTGGGCGCCACACGATATGAGCTTGTGTGCGGACAATTGAATTATGAGAAAAACTTATCGCACACACACAGTCAACAGTCAACATGGTAGAGTGAACAACAGTGGGGCAACAGTCATCAGCAGGAGCAGCAGCAGGAGCAGCAGGAGCAGCAGCAACAGCAGCTCGACCCATTGTGCCTGCTCGAAAGTGGCAAAATCCAATTAAATGCTTTAGAATTAAAGACCAAATGCAACATTTGTGCGCGCTACTTTCACAATTGTTTTCAAGTACAGCAAAGGGGTGTGGATGTGTGTGTGTGTGTGTGTATGGGTGTGGGTGTGGGTGTGGGTCTCTTTGTGTGTGTGTGTGGCATACTTGAAGGAACAACAACAAACCTAGGAAAGGTGCCGAGAGCTACAAAAGCAGCAACATTGTTGCATCTATCTCTATCTCTCTCTCTCTCTCTCTCTCTCTCTTAAGCCCTCACATGCTCAGCACACCGAGACACATCCCTCGTCCTGCACATAATGTTCCAATTTTTGTTGAACTTGAATCGCCTGATGCTGAGGGTCCTTTGGCTCATGTCCTGCATTGAGGCTGCTGCTGCCAACTATTTGCCATAATTGCATATACGCCAGCGGCCACAGCTTTCAACATTGTTGCGAGCACTTTCCAACACTGCAAACAATGTCCACTCCAAATACCTTTAGCAAAGAACGAGTGAGGCAGCATCCAGGGGGACAACGTGAGACCAGAGTCTATTAGAAGCATTCCAGTTTAGAGCTGAACTATTTCAGAAAGGTGGAAGGAAGGGAAAGGAGTAGAAAAAAGGGAAGGGGGGGGGGGGAATGTATGCTGTCCAAAGAAGAGATTCACTTACAAGTTATATAGGCTCTGGTAGATGTTAGCTGCCATTAGAGATTCTATTGTGGTTTTAGTTAGACTTGAGCTAACCTTTAACTGAATGTAAATATCGATTTTAATCGATGAGGCTTGAAACTTCAAAGTTATCCATATGTTCCAGATCTAGAACACAGCTCTTATAGAGAAGATAGAAGCATAGTCCAATTCGACTGTCTCACCAATTCGAGAAGATTCATGCCCATGCTCGACGAACCATATATATATATATAATTTTTATTTCTTTTTTTTTTTCATCAAAGAAAATTACAATTTACATATTTTCTCATATTTGGTCCAAGAAGATTTGGTCGACATCACTTTTTGAAAATGATATCTCTCAAATGGTCGTCTCGAGCCTGTACGACGTATCGTGCCTATCTCTGTCCTGTATATGATTAAGTTCAATTTCATGCAAGTCTCTTATAACCTGGACAAATAATTAAATATAGATTAAGACCTAGCTAACAAGATTGATAACTAAGCTGAATTGGCAACGCCCTTTCTTATCTATGAGAAGAATTTATCTTTTCTTATAAATAAAGATTCTTTCCCCTCTGATAACCGATTTCTCTCTCTTCTCTTAACCAGTTTCTCTCAGTGCATGCACTTGCTATCACATATGCAATTTCGCAATTGAATCCCAAACGGATTCGTATTCAATTGGATTTTCATAATTTCATGGATGTTATGGCATTGTATATTTATATATACATATTTTTTACATATATGTATACATGGAAATATTTATTATTCCTCTTCAGGTTTATTTTCATAATTTCCGTAATTTATTCATTCCTCTCGCATGAGTTCTCTTTGATATTATTATGCAATAGTTTCTCTCAGTGCAGTGTAGGTATCAGGCATAAAATTCCATACATGGAATGCCAAACGGTCAGCAGCATGCAAAACCAGAATCTGAATCTGAATCGGAGTCAGGGCAGGGACAGAGACAGAGACAGGGACAGAGACAGAGACAGAGACAGAGACAGAGACAGAGACAGAGACAGAGACAGAGACAGAACCAGGCAGTCACAGCCACCACAGTCAGTTATAAAATGCAATCGCTGCTTTTATGCGGTTTCCTGCTGCACCTGCTCCTGCACCTGCTCCTGCTCCTGCACCTGCTCCTGCTCCTGCTCCTGCTGCTGCTGCACCAATGCACAAGAATCCTTTGTGAACTGCGCTTCGACTCTCTGTTGAGCACTTGAGCGAGATACATGACTGGTATGAGCCAGTCGAGTGTGCCGCACCCACACACACACACACATGAGCCAGGTCCATGCATTTATCCAATGGCCATGAGCTTTGTTACGGATATTTATGCAGGTGCCATGGCAGCTCGTCTGCTTAGATAGCCATATTTCGCATTCGCATTGATTGAGTGGCAATTGTGGAGCCTCGCAAGCAGCATTTGAGCTTTTCTTTTTCTTTTTTTTTTTTACTATCGAATTTCAAACAATGCCAAAATGATTCGTCATTTGTCTGTTACAAAGCAAACGCAACTTTGGCAAACAGAAATATTTCATGAATGCGATTCGTGACAGGGACAAATATTTCAATATTCATTTTATGTTTACTTTTTTCAACAGAACTCATAAAACTATATTTCACGCTTCTCATAGCGAAAAAAGAAAATCATTTTTTACAGGTGTCTAGTGAAAAGTGCGGGACTAGGAAATAACTGAAACAAACTGTCATCTGGAGAGAGAGAGGCACAGCTATATATACATATGTGTATGAACAGACAATATAGCATATGCATACATACATATATATTCTCGATTGGTAGACTAAGCCAAACTGCGTTTGCTTTCGAGTTCTCTAGAGAAAACTGTCTAAAAAAGAGAGAGAGAGAGAGAGAGAGAGAAAGAGAGAGAGAGAGAAGAGAGTAAAAGATTTATGCATGTGTATATGGTAAAAGCATATATATAATATTCTATGCAGAGGTCGCTAGTTTATACATAGTATCTTACTCTACAAAGAAAGCCAATCAAGCTGTGCTGCGCTCAACTATAGTGTGAGTTAGAAAGAGATAGATAAAGATAGAGAGAGAGAGAGAGAGAGAAAGAGAGAGAGAGAGAGAGAGAGAGAGAGGGAAAGAAGGAGGAAGGGTACAATTTATACAAGTACAATTTATACATATAAGAAACTGAGTGACTGAGAGAGAAGCATATGCAGTAGAGCCCGGCTATAACGACTCCGCATATAACGTCCGTATGGTTGCTGCAACGAAAATTCTGGTCCTCAGACAAACTTATACTGTTATAGCGTCTTCTAAGTATAAGGACTGTAGATATACATGAATACACTTTGATCTGATATTGTAAAGTAAATACTCAAAACATATAGCACCATATTGCTGGAGTTGGAGTGTTGGCATAACTCAAGTCGTCATCAGGGCTCTCACACGCCTCTACTCGGACTGTCACTACTAGACACACTAGAGTGCGACAAATTTAGCTATTCTGAAACGGGAGATAGAATAAGATGTCAAGAACTGTGCGAGTTAATGCTAAAAGTCCAACAACACAGGGAACTCCTTATAGAGCATGGCTCTAAAGGTCCTTGAATATGGAAATTGATATTCCTGAGCTCGCTCAGACATATACACATATATATTTATATAATATGTATAACCAAACGGTATACCATAAAAAATGATCTATGTATATTAGCTAAACATTATACATATAATCTTTAATCAATCATTTAATCAACATATTTTGCTCATCTGTTCAAATTTTACCAGAATATTTACATAGTTCAGTACGACCCATTTACCTATGTATTGTATATGCCAAAGAGAACTTAAATTGGGAGCCTTTTAATGAATTGTTAAACGCATTTTTGATGACAATCTGACGCTGTAGGGCAAACTAAATTCAATATTAAACAAAATGGGTTCATAAAAGAGAGAGAAAGAAACCAAATTCTGCATTCTGGCGGCGACCAGAGGCAGGAACATGCTTGTAAACTGTTGCAAGGGTTATACGAGCACTAAAAAATTTAAGCACTTAGGTGCTAAAAAAAAAAACGCCAGAAGCAAAAAAAAAAATAAAAATTTGATCACCGAATTGCATAATTTACGACATTTTTGTGCCGGAGCGTCCAGCAACCCGGACGCCAATTGAAGTTGTTGCAGCGCTTAATGACAGCAGTAAAAATATCATTTTTTATTGTATACTAAAGAATTGCTTTAAAAGCGAGAACATCCATCCATGGCACTCAAACGAGAGCTCGACCCCTTTCAGAGGGTGTTCCGTCGTAAAATGAAACAGCATTATAATGCCCAAAATCATCAGAGCGTTGATAGATGTGACGCTCTGCGGACAGTTTTATGTGGCGCTGAGTGACGGCAGTAATTCGATTGCTTCAAGAAATATCGATTACTTATCGAATGTTTATTTCGCAAGAAACTCAACCGAGAGTAACTTGAAATCCGGGACTAATGAATGTTCAGTTTTCTAAGTAGAGTAATACCTAAAATTAGTTCGACTGTCTGACTTATATATGTATATAGGAATATTCTGATTCCCATTTTCCGATTTTCTTATTTTTGGGGCTGGCGTAGAAGCTGAAGAAGATTAGCTATTTAATATCACTAAACGAAGAATATTTCCTACTTGTAGACTTGAATAAGATATATACTCTTGTTTTGTAATATTTGTTTCATTTAGATTTATTTTGAATTTTATTTGATTTTAATTAACATTTTTGTTTGCATTTGTAGCTTCATGACACGTTTTTAGTCCAATGAAACTAACAAATAGTTTCAATTAGCAGTTCCTACTCTCCCACTCTCCGTCTCTCTCTCTCTCTCTCTCTCTCTCTCTCTCTCTCTCTCTCTCTCTGCGGCCAGCAAGAAATCCTATTAACTGACGCATCCACAAATAGCTCGTAACTCCCCCAGGTGGCAAGTGGCAGATGCAAGTGCATATGAATTTTTAATTCAATTCCAAAAGAAAACATAAGCAAAAACGAGTTAAAAGCAAATAAGTTTCGCCCACAACAGTAATATAACCGACAAGGGATATACCCTGTAAAGTGATGATATGAAGTCTGAACTCAGAGAGTATATAAACTCTGAGAGTAAATGGACTCTCTCATGCGAAAATTGGTTTGCTTATAGAATGCTAAAGAAATCGATATAAATCGATAAGAGCATATAGTAAATTATCGAAAACTTAAAGATACTGCTAGTCATAGGGGTTTAAACATATGGGTATATTAAGCTATATCAGTTGAGCTCGTTCTACAGAGGCAGAGAGGGAGATGGAGAGAGATCGAGGAATAGAGAGAGAGAGAGGAGAGACAAAGAGCTAGTTAGTTTATACTCATAGATGCCTCAAGCTGTTTGTTACATCCCCAACAGCTATTGACCCAAATTCGCCCAAATACAGGGTATTTTGTACAAATAGTGGCGCTGTAGCTGCTTCCTCTTCTAGTTGCGCCACGCTTTTCGGGCAAAATGCCGAACGGATGAAAAATTGTTGTGAAATTTCCGACTCTCTAAATATGCATGTAAATTGCCTGGCCCCAAGCTCGACTGCTCCGAGTTTGAGCAAGTTTTCAGTCGGGCAGGCCCCAAAGCCGCCTGCGAGCCACATGCAAAATGCATTAAAATAGTTTTATTGTTGTTGTGCTTCTTCTTCGTTGTCTTGATGTTGTTGTTGTTGTTGTTGTTTCAGCTACTGCTGCTACTGCTGCTGCTCCTGGGCATGTTTGCAAATTTTAGCCTTAATTTCATTGGCATTCGCCTGTCAATTAGGGCACACATCAAGGACTTTAGCGCTGGAATGGCACATCACATGCAGCACTTGTTCGCACTGCGAGTCGACCCCGTGACACGCCTCCTCCGCCTCCTCCTCCTGCTCATCCATCACACACACACACAGGCACACACAGCCACACAAAGTGGTTCCACATGAGCAAATGCATTTTGTATTCGCGAACATTTTCGCCTCTCATCGATTGCCTCCAGCTCCACAAAATTTTTTCTTTTTGGCCATTTCTAAATTTATCCTTCAAATTGGTTTCGCAATTTGATTTTAGTTTTGATGCGCGCTTATGGAGTGCCAAATGGGTATATTTGCTCTAAATTTAGCATACCTCCATATATACACTTAATATATAATATTTCGGGTAGGATGCATTGCATAAGACTCTCGTCATTTATTTTGAATGCTAGAAAAGCAACATCTATTAGTACTAGTGTTGGAAAACTCACTGAGTGAGAGTAAGAGAATGAGTCAGAGTGAGATAGCTATATAGGCTATAGGTCATTATGATTGTCAGTGGAAGAATTGAAGGCGACTAGAAATGATGATGATCATGATATATAACATATATATTACAATCTTATTATGTCTCTTATTTATGTTCATCTGTCCGGCTGCACTACTGATAGAACTATAGTAACTATTTCTGGACGAGTATCATGCAGTTAGTACATGCTCGATTGTGACATTTTTCCTAGTTTTCATTTACGCCTTTGGCCTAATCTACTCAGCTCTCACACTAAATTGTCTAAAAATTCAATCGATGTTGGCACTACAAATGGACAAAAACTCTTATTAAGACGAGGAATGTTCAGTTATTAAAATGGAGAAGAAGAATAAGAAGAAGACGAACAAGCGGATGAAAATCCAATAAATAACATAAAAGCAATTTTTTCATTTCGCTTTCCACATTCTCCTTGGCTTCTCTCGGGCAATCAATCAAAAATATTAAAGTCCACCAAGGCGAAGCGCAGCAGGAAAACGGAATAGATGGAACAAATAGATGGAACAAAATAATTAGATGTTTCCAATGAAATTTATAATCGTCACGCGAAATATGTACATGACGCAGATATACTCTGTAATCTGTAATTTAGTGGGAAAAACAAATGAAATTCTGATTTGTAGAGCGTGAGCCATAGCTTGATAAGCCCTTCTATGCGATTTTCATATTCAAAATATATTTTCATCAATCAAACTTTGATTTCTTGACCAAACGATACCCAGTAAACGAATTGAAAGAGTATGCCATATTCTATTGACTTTATAAGACCTTTACTTGTAGCCCCAAAGGCTACGTCGCTCTTCTATGCGATTTTCATGACATTTAATATGCCGCTTATTAATCAAGCTACATTTTTCAACTAACGAATACCCTGTAAAGAAGCCAGAACAGTAACTAAATTAATTTTCAGTCTTATACGGCATTTGGCTTTTCGCTCCTAAACACCCAATCGCCCTTCTATGCGAATCTCAATGCAATTAAAATACTTTTGATTAATAACCTCTTACATTCGATGACATTTCACCTAAGCTAGCCTCAGCCAATAAGAATCCAATTTGCTTAATTAAAGTATCTCAATAGCTACAAAATAATTGTGAGAAATTTTTTGACCTTCGTAATACTCGGAGCTGGGTGCAGCACAACGGCATTAGGGCCACTCCCAAGCCCAACACAAGAGCAAAAAAATAACATGAGTAGAGTGTGCAAAATGAAATTACATTCAACTGCCCTTTAAACAGAAGCTTACATAATATTTTGAAAATTTTAAATATCTAATGAGATATTGAATAAAAATTCCTTTCTTCTTTTTATTTGTTTCCAGGAATTGGTAGCCATATCGCCGGAGCGTCGCAATTGGCGCGGCATCTTCATAGCTCTGCTGGTCATTGCCGCCGTCTTCAGCTTGATAATATTCTCGATATTTCTGCTATCGCCGGAGGATGAGGGCCTGCGCATCCGCGGACGCCGCATGCTGCCCAGCGATATTCTGAGCAAGAGCCTGCAGTGGAAGCCCTTCAATGGCACCTGGAGCAATGGTGGGTAGCGAATGGCAGACTTGCCAGTGGGTAGTCTCAGCTCAAAGAGATTTCATTTCAGATCACGAGCTAATATATCGCGATCCGACAGGCGGCTTATCCATACTCAATATGACGGACTATACCACACGCATTCTGATGACCAATTCCACATTTGTGAGTATCCCACTCCCTCTCTCTCTCACTCTCTCTCCTATGTCTATAGCATTCTCTCTCTCTCTCCATCCTTCACAGCGTCAATTGAATGCGGAATCCTTTTTGGTTGCACCGGATCAGAAGTACGTACTGCTACAATCGGACAGCAATGCTGAGGGCTCAAGGTAAGCTTTATATAGACCCGCTAAGAGACCCTGCTCGCCTAATCCAACTGCCTTTTACCAGACATCATGTCTACGAGGTGCAAACCGCCAACACATTTCCACTGGGACCAACGGAGAATATTGCGGAGGCGCCGCGCCTGCAGCACGTGGTCTGGGCGCCCATCAATCCACCACCACCTCCACCACCACCGCCGCCAACAGCAGCCACACAGTCGCCCTTGCCCAGTGGCAGCATCATCCTGAACAGCCTCGCAGGCGCCGCAGCTGGCGGTGCTGGCAAGCCGACGGCCACCACCAACGGCGGCTCCGCCAATGGCAGCGGCGCGAGCAATGGCAATGGCCAAGGTGCCAAGGCGGCCTACACACTCAACCAGGCCATCGCCTTTGTGCACCACAACGACATCTACTACAAGCCCAAGGTGCAGGGCGAGCTCGTCTGCCGCATCACGCAGACGGGCGCGGCGGGCATCTTCTACAACGGCGTGCCCGACTGGACGTACGAGAATGTGCCCGAGCTGGAGAGTAAACGGAGCAGCCTTGCCTTCTCGCCGGACGGAATGTTCCTCGCATTCTTCAGCTTCAACGACAGCGAAGTCAACGAGTATAAGTGAGTAGTAGTTCGATGGGTTTAGGTAGGTAAACTGTATAAGAGCGGATCTAGTTGAGCAAGAGGGGCTTAGGCAATGAGTATAAGTTAAGTATGTAGATCTGTATAAGAACTTAGAGCGAGTGAATATAAGTCATGGGAGAAGTGAAGTAACCTCCAAGCATAAGGGACTATCATTAAGAGTATAAGTAGGCTGTATAAGAGTGGCGACTACAAGCTAAATGAAAGGGAAGCGCTTAGGCAATGGGTATAAGTTAAGTAAGTATGAGTAGAGTTGTCAATGAGTATAAGGCACTATTTTAGTAGGTGGTTGCGAGTATAAGTCAGATGGTAATCTATATAAGAGCTTAGTATTAGAGAAATGAGTCATGTGAGGAATGAAATAACCAGTGAGTATAAGAGGCTAGCACGATGGATAATGATTGTGAGTATAAGAGTAATTATGAGTTGTATAAGAGTGTGTGTATCAGTAAGAGCTAAAATAATCAATATAGTATAAAAGAAAAGTAGTTTTTAATGTGTGCAATGTGTATAAGTTAAATAGGTATGAAGTAGCGTCAATGAGCTGCGAGTATAAGTCAAATGGGAATATGTATATAAGCATAGAATTAGGGAAGTCATGTGAGGAGTAAAGCGATCAATGAGTATACGGAACTAGTTGAGTTGCTGTATAAATAGGAGAGTATGATTCGTTGGGAATATAAAAATGAAGTGCAAATGTTTCAATGAGATATTGGTCAGTTGAACGACAAATAGTAGAGTCGTCTCAGATTATAAGTACAATGACTAGTTGTATAAGTAAAGCCAATCAGTGTGAAAATGTAATTCGTTAGCTTAAGTATAAGTTGAATTGAAAACATGAGCTGTTCAATGAGCTATAGGTCAATATACATAGGTCAATATAGTGAAGTATATGTAGTAGAGCAATGAGTGTTAGAAATTGCGAATAGTCTATGATTACTAGAGATATGAGTAATGCAAAGAGTATAAGTGAAAATATATAAGAATATAAAAATAAAAAAAAATAAACAGAAAATAGGCTCTAGGCATATATCTCATCCTTTCCCTCTTCCTCTCACTCTCACTTTCACTTACATTCTCACTTTCACTCTCTCTCACGCTATCTCTCTCTCTCTCTCTTTGTCTCTCCCTCTCACTGTCACTCTCATTCCCTCGCTCTCCCTCTCACGCCCACTTCCCTCCTTTCCCTCTCGCTCACTCTCTATAAGTGATGCAAAGGTAGCCTAAATAGTTTTCGATGAAGCTATTATCTTCATTGTATTATATTTCTTTATATTTATATTATATTTATATTCCATTTCCATCAATCAATGCCCCATTCTTTTTTGTCCCGGTAGATACACATGGATGGGCGATAATATCAAATACCCGGCGGTGCTCAGCCAACGCTATCCGAAGGCGGGCGCACGCAATCCGAATGTGACCGTCAACGTGGTGAATCTGTCGGTGATCAAGTACATATTTCCCACACAGATCAAGCTGCCCGGGGATTTGGGCAACGGCAGCTATGTGGGCGGCCTGACCTGGGCGTCGCCCATCGATCTGTCCGTGACGATAACCAGCCGGGATCAGACCAAGGCGACGACTGTCATCTGCCGGGCACCGCACTTCCACTGCCAGGTGGTGCACACCGAGGTGACCATCAACGACGGCTGGGTGCTACCCGCCGAGCAGCCGATCTTCTCGGCTCGCATCGCTGCCCAGATGCGTGGCAGCCAGCTGCGCCAGCTGCAGCTCCAGGAGCTGGCCAACGGCGATGCGGCCATGGACGACAGCCAGGCGAATGTGACCAACGGCCAGACGACGTACGAGATCTCCAATGGTGGCTATCTGCTGAAGCGTCTGCCCGTGCGGGACGGCGAGCACGGCCACTATCGGCACGTGGTGTTCATATCGTCGCTGGACCGACGGCCCGTCCCGCTGACCATGGGCCGGTTCGAGGTGACCGAAATCGTGGGCTGGGATGAGCAGCGCGAGATCGTTTATTTTATGGCTGCTCCTGAAAGGCGACCGGGCGAACGTCACCTCTACAAGATCAGCCTTAAACTAAACGTCACCGAAACGAATCGCACCTACATCACCTCGACGCAGCCCACCTGCCTCACCTGCGACAACACGGAGTCCACCTATCGGCTGCATCGCGCCCGCAGCACTAACGCCGCCGCCTGGCAGCGCGGCGAGAAGTGGGAGGACATTGTGTCGCGCCTGGAGCCGGACGACTGCATCTACGACATACCCAAGAATTGTCTATACAATCGCGTCCAGTTCAGTCGCGACTACAGCTTCTACGTGCAGGAGTGCCTCGGACCGGAGTCGCCCAGCGTCTACCTGGTGGAGACGTCCAGCAACGAGAAGATCTTTGTACTAAACGCGGGCGATGTTCTGCGCCATCGTCTCACCCAGCTGGCCATACCGCAGACGCGCACCTTCAGCGTCGAGATACGCCATGGCTTCCACGCACAGGTGCGTCTCTACTTGCCGCCAGGCATGCGCGAGGAGGAGGAGGTCGCCTTTCCACTGGTGCTACATGTGTAAGTCTCGATCAGCTTAGGAATGTCTATATGTGTGTCAATATATCTGTATGTCCATATATCCATATATCTATATATCTATATATCTAGATATCCATATATCTATATATCCATATATCTATATATCCATATATCTATATATCTATATATCCATATATCTATATATCCATATATCCATATATCTATATATCCATATATATATAAATTTATATTGCGACGAAAATTCGATGTCTTTCCCAAAAACTTATATGAAAGGTCCTCCGCTTGGTTATAGCATCCATCGGTTATAACGACGTTAATTGTAGATCCCTTCAGAGTCGTTATTAACGGACTCTACTGTATCTAAAAGTCTATAAATCCATAAATCTATAAATCTGTAAATCTACATATATAGCCTTATATCTATTTATTTATAAACCTATAAATATGTATGTTTATATCTATATATCTATATTTTTAACTGTAACATCCATATATTTTTCCATCAATATATCTGTATATCTATATATCCCTCTCTATAACCTCCTCCTCCCATAGCGACGCTGCGCCTGGCTCACAGCTGGTCACGGAGCGCTTCCAGGTGGACTGGAATTGGTATCTGTGCAGCCAGCGCAGCTTCATTGTGGCCCAAATCGATGGACGCGGCAGCGGCTATCAAGGTGAACTACTGCGCACCCAGGTGCATGGCAAGCTCGGCACCGTCGAGGTCGAAGATCAGCTCGGCGTACTCACGTAAGTCCCACGGCTGTCACAGCCCACTCACTCATTGTTTGCCTAACCTGATGTCGTTTCAGCTATTTGCGCGATAATCTCAAGTTCATCGATCCGTTGCGCATTTGCGCCTTTGGCTGGGGCTACGGCGGCTACGCCGCCTCCATGATGCTCATCGATGATTCGCAACAGGTGCTCCAGTGCGCCGTTGCCATCAATCCCATTGTGAGCTTTGGCTATCATTGTGAGTACTGCCTGTCCTTAAATACCCTATCATTTATGTACACTGTGCACCATTAGAATGGAAACATTTCACCTCTTATCATCTCAAATCTCGCAGATCTCTAGTATAATCACTATAACCTATAAATGTTAATAATCTTCTATATTATATATCTTATATCGTCCATTTGCCAGATTCATTTTTCACGGAACGCTATATACCGCTGAAGGGCGACTATTTGCGCGCTTTGCAGGAGTCGGACCTGACCATGAAGGCGGGCAATATAAAGGGGCGTAATCTGATGTTAATGCACGGCACAGCGGATACGCTGGTGCATCAGGAGCATACGCTGATGCTGGTGCGGGCATTGGTGGATCAGCAGGTGAAATTCCGTCATCAGGTGTATCCAGATGAGGATCATACGATCACCCGATCGCTGAGCCATGTCTATAAGACCATGGAATGGTATTTCGATGAGTGCTTCGGCCCCGTCGACGACAACGAGTGGGACCCAACCGGTCTATTTGTGTTTAAACAATAATTAAGACCCCCCTACGATCCTTACGACGAGGATCCGCTGGCCAATCAGCTAATCGATATCGATCTCGATCCCGGCGAGCGCCACAATCAGACAACACCAGCCACAACACCGCTCTCAGCTCTCGACGAGCTCGACAACAGTCTACAAGCACTCGACCTCATGACCTCATCGGCAATGACCCTTAGCAAAGTCTCCAACAAGCTCTGCAACTACAGCAGCAAACGCAAGCTCCAACAGGCCGAAACAACGCTGGCCAAAAAGATGCGCATCATTCACCATTAGCAAGTCCAATACTAGAGAACTCCGTGTGCTGTATGAGAGAGAGAGAGAGAGTGTGTGTGTGTGTATATAAGAGTGTTTGTAGCAGGGCGTATGTTTAAGAATGTGTTTATAAGAGTGAATGTATAAGAGTGTGTGTGTAATAGTGCATGTATAAGAGGTACCACACTCTTGTTCAAACGCTCTTCCAGAGTGTCTATATAAGAGTGTGTGTATAAGAGTGTGTGCATAAGAGTGTTTGTATAAGAGTATTTGTGGAAGCGTATTTGTACAAGAATGAATGCATCGGAGTAATTGTATAAGAGTAAGCGTATAAGAGATACACACACTTTTATGGAAACATTCTTCTAGAGTGTCTATGTAAGAGAGTGTGTATAAGAGTGATTGTGGTAGAGTGTTTGTATAAGAGTGAATGCAAATGGGTGAGCGTAAGAGCGATAAACACACGCGTATACTCATACTCTTATACAGAGTGTGTGTATAAGAGTGTATGAGGATAAATGTCTTCTTCTATGTATGTAGAAGAACGTGTGTATAAGAGTTATTCGAAGAGTGTATGTATAAGAGTATGCTTGATTATGAATGTGCGACTCTTTCTTTGCTATCCTCACTTTTTTGAATATAAGCAAAGGCATTTTTAGTGTTTTTTGATTTCAAATAGGCTTTGTATTTTGCGCGTGATTGAAAGTTGTGTGATTGATGTGGATATACAAGAAATATTTGTTATTCTCTGTTGAAAACTTTGTTTGGTATTTTTAAAGTATTTTGTTAAATTCAAATTGTTAAATTAAAATGAGTAAAGGGCATTTTTAATGTCTGCTGATCAACAGCTTAGTATTTTTCTTTTTAGTATTTTTACGTGCGAATGGCAAAGTGACTAATGCGTTGAATGATTGAAAAAAAACGTATCATTTTAAATGTTTTGTATAGTATATTTCCATAAATAAAATGTGCAGAATTTGGCATTTATTAAGATGTGCTCAGTATTTTATTAGTATTTTTGCGTGTGTGTTCGAGTGTGACTGATTGATTGAGTGTAAACGAACAAAATCTTGTTAGCCTGCGGTTCTCTTATGTCTTCTATTTTATTAAGTATTTATTTACTTATTATTTGTACTTTTCTTTATAGGAAACTCTTGTAGATAGTATTTTAAGCAAAATTAAAACACTACCACTATATAAAGTATATGTCAATGCGTATATCTGTTCTTGATCTGTTTGTATCTGTGCTAGCTCTTCTCTCGAATGAGAGAATATTTAATTTATCATCTAGTATTTAATTACTACATAAATCCTACAGCTGCCATAGAAATAATGTGTCAATGATGATGCTTTTCTGAATTGTTGGATGAATTTTCAGTAACACTCAAGTACAATATAATCCGGATATATTGGAAGTATCTTGAAATTTTTGCGAGTTTTCACGATAATTGAATATGGTAATATTAGTAGAAATAGAAGAGATGTATTATGTCTACAAGGGTATTTCATTTTTGATTATATTTTATGGTTAGTATTTTTTAAGTATAAGTATTTTTTTTGTATGGTATGTATGCTGAGATGCGCGATAATTGGGCCAGCAAAAGAATTTTTGTAATGCAAAGAAAAGCAAGGTGATTCATTTATGCGACTGATTATTAAAGAAAATAGAAAACATTATTGTGTTTTACATGATGATAAAAGAGAGAATAAAAAACAAATTGTTAATAACAACTTGATTGGCATCGCTTGGCGTGGGGTCTATTGAAAAATATATGGATATCGTAGGGGACATAATATGGAACTAAATTGGATGCATTAGCATTTGACATTTTCAGATTAGCTGTAGATTATACGATAGTACAGATATATGCAGAGATATACACATATATATATATTTGTGTGTGTATGTATATACATATATATTTATGTATGGAATCTTTGTTTAATTGTTGATGTCTATAAAGGTATGATTGTATGTGTGTTCGTGTTTGTATGTGGGCGTGCGTGTGCCTGTCTGTACGTGTATGTGTCTATGTATGTCTGTCTTGTGGCTTAAAGATTGGTTTAGATTAATAGCTATGCTAATATATAGCAAACATATGTACACATTATATATATACATACATATGTATATAAATATATATATTTGACTGAATGTTATTTTTTGTATATATTAATAATATTATAATTAATATTTTAAACAGCAGCAACAACAACAACAACAACATTATTTTATGTCCAACTTGTATGTTTAAAAAAATGGAAACTTAAATGTAGTTGAAAGCGTTCAAAGCAAAATTAAGAAAAAATAAAATGTTCGGTGCTACCGACTGCATAATACTCGTTCACGGTACATAAGCAGATGAATTTGGAATAAAAATAAAAATGCCGAGTTTAGCCATCTATCTTCGGGACAGATCCAAAATCCTAGTAA
Source organism: Drosophila arizonae (assembly GCF_054131065.1). Classification (NCBI taxonomy): domain Eukaryota; kingdom Metazoa; phylum Arthropoda; class Insecta; order Diptera; family Drosophilidae; genus Drosophila; species Drosophila arizonae. The sequence continues at coordinate 13,798,741 of NC_142927.1, read as the reverse complement.
AAATGTAGAAAATACAATTGTTTTTTTTTTTTTTTTTTTTATTATTATTATATTAACAACTACAAACTATAGATCTGCTATATTTAATTCAGGAGTGACAGAGACTATTGATATTTCAGCTATCAAACTATACGCACAGTCGAACAGACATCAAGGAACCAGTATACCCTTTTATCACAACGTGAACGGGTATTCGAATAAATGCTTTCTTATTAAATGTTAAAATGCGTATTGAAAGAAAATGGAAATTTAAATGAATTCATTAATTAATAAATTTAATAGTCGCTAAAAAGCGACTATATTCATATACATATATAAGTCCTGTGCTAAGCCAAATATGGAATAATAAAAAATAAAAAAAATAAAAATAAAACTTAAAAACAACTTCCGTAATATGCCATGGACTTTAATTACCAATAAACTGTGTTTTTTTTTTCCTAGGTAATCGTAATGCTTAAGTATAATAAATAAAAAGATACAAATAAATATTTCAATGGTCTATGCTAGGGCATTAAAAGCGGTAGCATGAATTTAAAAAAAAAATGTAATAATAATAAACCGTTAAGCGAAGCTTGGGCCAAAACACGAATAAGGCCAAAACTAAGAGGCAGAAAAATTTAATATATATGTCCTCGACTAGCAAGTATAGTAAATAACATCATTAGATGAAGGATCTGTGTGCTATGTAGGAAAATATAAACAAACAAAAAAAAAGAGAATAATAAAATAAGAAAAAATGGAGGAAAAACTTTTTTTTTAGATTTTTTTACCATTAACTTTAATTAACCTAAACGAAACAACTAAATGAATTATATATAAATATATATATAGGTGTTGAATGTTGCGTCAATATGCCCCTGAAAGTGGCTAAGCTCTATTGCAGGGTATAAGCCCAAGCATGAAAAAACAATGAAGAAAAAATGAAAACAAACAAACAATAATAGGTAAATCTGAAGAGGAAAATAATAGTCAAGCTTTAAATGTTGTACACAGATGTATGTCGGGAGCATCATTAACAAAACTTTTAAATTCTAACTTAAACACAAACATATATAAGAACTTATAAGCCCAAACAACTCTGTATGTAATAATTGTTGAGTATGCCGCTCTTAATAAATGTTTAGAAAAACAAAAAACTAAAAAAAAAAAAATAAAATAAAATAAAAATAAAAACATATAAACGAAACATAGTAAAGCGAAACACATATTTATAAATGTTTAAGAAGAAAAGCTATTGAAATAAAAAAGAGTAAATCCAATATACATATAAATATATATATATACATATAGAGAAAACATCTATGTATTACATATAGAGAAGTACATTGCGCATTTTATGTAATTTCAAAAAATAGTCTACTTAAGAAACAAACTAATGCAAAACAAAAACAAACAAAAAAACAGAAATCAATTCAAACTAAATGACCAAATAAACAAATTAGAAAAATACTTTATGTTGTCATTTCCAATGACACGGCGTAACGAAGTTCTTTGGTTTCAAGACAACAATTAAAGGTATAACAATAAAAAATTATAAAATCGTAGCCTGTCTGTGTGTACTTAATTTGTAATTGGAAAACAAAAATGGTTATGTGTAACTAATTCGAACAATTCAAGAAGAGCAAACCAAGCTAATAAATTGAAAAAATCGAAAACAATAAATAAAAATGATGTTTTTTTTTTTTTTTTTTTTTTTTTTTTTTGTATGTAACATAAACAAAAAACAAACTGAATTTTAGCTTGTTGGAAATTGTGAATTCAATAAAAATAATTTGAGTTGTGAATTTGAATTTTCAAATAACAATCGTTTAGTTATCGGACACGAGCTACATGTCTGCTCCGGCATATATCGATGGCTAATGCATAAATATCGTTAACATCGATAAGAACGATGTTGCACTATCGTTGTATATTGTCAATCTCTAATACTGCGTAGCCGTCGCGTGTTCGTAGATAAATTGCAATTTCGCTGGCGTTTTTTAATTTATTTAAAAACGCAAATTTACCAATTTCAAGTCACTGAACTAACAGTGCATATTGATTGTTATCAAGTAGCGAACTTATCTGCAGCTGAATGCAATTGCAAACGGTAATAAGCAATTCTCGAAAGAACTATTTCGTGCATGTGTATGTATGTCCATATTTGTGAGTGTGTATATGTGCATAAAAGGCATAGCAACCAGACAAGCGGACGTTCCCAAAGTATGAAAGCACTAAATTGTGCTTATAAGGATTGCCACAAATGCTGCAAGCGCACAGCAATTGCATGAATCGCTTCTTATCGATGACAAATGAATCTTGGGGCGGGTAATTTTTGTTGTTTTTTTTTTTTTTCTTTTTCATCCAAATTTAGTCAAACATTAATTTAATTGAAGGCAAAAAGAAACTTTTAATCGCGCTGAATCGTCGTTTGGGTGAACATGTGCATGTATTTGTGTGTGTACTAGTAGTCCGTGTGTGTGTGTATTTGCTAAACTTGAAATACAACGCAAACGCAACGAGAACAAACTCGTCAAGGTAAAGAAAAAATGTGTGTGAAAAATTCCAACGGAATTACGCGAGAAGCTATTCGGAGGCAGGAAAGAAGTTAAATCAGATTCTCTTTGAGTGTATATATTCACATACATACATATGTGTGACGTCGGTTGCGTATTGCTCTCATTGTATATAAATGCGTCCGTGTGTGTGTATGTGCAAGTTACATTTTGCATTTGTAGTAGTGGCAGTAGTAGTGTAGTTTTGGGCGGAGGCCAGAGGGTGGCTGTGGTATAGCTATCATACGCACTATTTTTGGGAGGAGTGACAATTTGTCTAATCTGATTTTATACTATCAAAAAAAGGTTTTTTTTTTATTTGTCACTAATTGCGGACAGTTGCATAAATTAATTGTTTACTAGCCTGTCAGTTTTCGACTTTGCACAGTATTTTAAAATTATTTAAAATCAGGTGGCAACGCCGACCTACATTTGCTCATAGCGCATTTTAGCAACATCTGCTCTTGCCGGGTAAAATTCAAATCAATTTTCACTATGTCACGAATAAAATGAATGCAGTGGCATTAATTTGTCTACAGCATCAACCGATTGATCAAATATTAACATTTGTTATTTTAAAAGTTATGTAATAATGTATACCTAAACTAGCCTCATTAAGGACTTTGCCGCAGTTGAAATGAAAATGTGAGCAATCAAATTTCGGATTTGAAATTAACAAACTTCACAAAATAATCGATGTCATATGATGTGTATCGATATTTACGATAGCTCATCCCTGCATGCGGCAGCGCTGGAGTAAAGCAGTAAGAGCTGCTCTGAATATTACACATCGCGGATAGGAAAAGTTTTAAACAATACGAAACTAAGATATTGTATAATATTTGTGCTAACAGTGCAAAGCTCTAAAACACTGTCGGTCGTCTTAATTATTTATTACAATACACATTTGTCAAAACGAACATCGTGTTCCCCGTCTTCTCGTACCCCACAAAAAGCCGAAAGTGTTAATTAGCCAAATTCTGTATATATATACATACATATGTGCATAAATGTATATATAAATATATATATATATATACATTTGTATGTGTGGGTGTATGCATGTTGTAAAGACATGCATATGGCTGTGTTTTTGTCATATTAAACGTTGAAGCTGCTGCAACTAAGATATTTTGACTGGTAAATATAACGGCTGTCGCGTGCGTTAATATAATGTGAAATGTGCGTGTGAGTGTGCGTGCTGCAATAAAAGTGGACTAGCAGTGCAAACGTGTGCTTAAACGTTGAAAAAAAAAAATACACCCGATTAACAGTTAATTATTATTATATATATTTTTGATTTAATTTTTTTTTGCATAATCAACACTTTAATGTACATACATGTGCGCGCTTTTGCATTGCCCGCGCTCCGGCACCCACGCCATAAGCCACCTGTACGCCCTTGCTCATAAACACACACACGCAAACGAGCGCGCACACGCATACATAGACACGCTCGTGCACACAGCTAAACGATGTGATTTGCGGTAGTCTCGTGAGCATTGCTTGCTCGCTTGCCAAAGCGATAACGAAAACGCATGCATGTATGTATGTATGCATATGTACGTACACACATATATATAAACATATGTATGTTTGTATTTTATTGTCTTCTTTGGCCCATTTGGCTCTGCTTCTTGTCGATTTCGGCTAGTGCTAAGCGCATTTGTACTCTGCAAAGAAGAAAGAAAAAAATGTGTATAAAAACGAATTGCTGAGGCGCCGTCGCCGTCTCCGGTGTTGCTCTCTACGCTTCAGCTGCATTTGGCTTGCAGCTGCTGCGGCTGCTGCAATGGCGAAGGCGGCGCCAATGAATTTCTATTTGTAGAAAAATAGCGCATCATTTGCAATGCAATTGTTTGCGCTTTCTATTTAGTTAAATCCACTCTTGATAACACATGCGATCATTGGGCGTAGGTGTGTATGCGTGTGTATGGTCCAATGAGATCGAGCATTCCTGACGTCACAAGTCCATTAAAGATGCATGATCTCTCTCTCTCTCTCTATTCTCGTTGGGGGGAAACAAAGATTGCCCGTTAGAGAGTGAATGTGATTTGCTGTGCATGTGTCGGTGCTGAACAATAATTTCTACCAGGTGGCAACGCTGCGTCAGTGTGTTAATGTAAAATTAAATGCTGGAATCGATTCATATGTATATATTTGGCAAATTTACTTTACTGAATTAGAAAAAAAAAAACGTTTTCTTTAATTGCAGTTGCAGACGCCTGAGACGAAATATCAGGGCGTAGCCTTATCAAGCAAACAAGTTGCCAGTTTAAAAAGTGAGTAAGTTGCACATTTGGTGGGACTGTTATGAAAACCGTCAGAGATTAGACGGACAAGCTTTGCTTAGTTGCTCACAGGCAGCACAACTGCTATAACTACAACTACATCATTAATAACAACTACGACACCGCCTTGCACCACACCGCTGTGAACGAACGCCGATGCTGCGCCAGAGCAACAGCTGGAGACATAGTCAGAGCCAGAGGCAATTGCAATTGCAATTGCAGATGCAGATGCATTTGCAGTACGTCTAACTACGCGCCGCTCGACACAACAGAGCTCCGCAACAACAGCGCCAGCAGCAGCAACGGCAGGAACAGGAACAGCGGCGGCGTCGGTCGATCTACACTTAAACATCAATATTTAGATCTATATATATATATATAAATATATATAGACACACTCAGATATACACATTCATACACATACATTAAAAACACACACCGACTGTGACATAGTGTGAGGGTGATAGAGGTCTTTAGAGAGAGCGAGTGTGTGAGAGAAAAACAAATAGAGAGAGTGTGTGTGTGTGTGTGATTGAAAGAGATACAGAGAAATCAGAAGGAGCATAAACGCTGCCCAGCACACAAAACGCCCATTTGAATGGATCCGTGTGTTGGCTGGTTTCAGGAGGAACAGGAGGGACCAGCGCTGCGCACATGGTTAAAGATTTGGGAAACGAGTTCCCAGGAAATGGGTCCACTTCTAGAGCAACAGCTTCAGCAAAGCAACAACAATAACAACAGCAGCAACAACGGAAATACCACCAGCAACAACACCGGCAACACCAGCAACAACAACAACAACAACAACAATACCAATAACAGCAGCAGCAGTACTAGTAGCAATAACAGCAGCAGCAGCAACAGCAGCAGCACCAACGCAGCATCTAGGATTGTTAACAACGATTCTACGATCAGTCTACGCGATCCCGACTCATTACAAATTCTTCTTCAGCAGTTGAACGAGCAGCCATCGCGACACGGGAACAACAACAACAACAACAACAGCAGCAGCAGCATTAACGGAGGCAAAAGTTCTAGCAACACGTCCATCGATTCAACATCGAACAACGACAATAACTCACCAGCGAGTAATAGCAGCAGCAGCAGTAGCAGCATCAGCGCCAGCGCGAACAGTAGCAACGTGACTCCATCAGCAGCAGCAACTGCAGCAACCGGCACTGCTGCAACAACGCCAACAACAGCAACAGCAACGGCAGCTGTGAGCAGTACAACGACGCCGACCGGTGGCGATAGTGCCACCGTTACCTCCACCACAACCACTAGCAGCAGCAGCAGCAACAACACCACCACCAGTAGCACCACCGTGACCACAAACACGAATAGCAACAACAGCAGCAGCAGCCGAAGCAGCAGCACCAATTATATAGCCAATCCCGCGTCAAAGGTGCCGCTGCACGAGCGCGCCAACACCTATTACAATCCTTCGCGCAGGAAACGCGTCGTGGACAACAAGTCGAGCACTCTGAATCTGACCAAGCACGCCGACATGATTGCCAAATACAAGGGCTGCCCGTGGCGTGTGCGCGACTATCAGTATGGCAAGGGCATCATTGGACTGCACGAAGAGATCGATCATTTCTATCAGTATGTCCTGCCCACGGCCTGCGAGCATGCGATACGCAACGAAGTGGTCAAGCGCATCGAATCCGTTGTCCATTCCATATGGCCGCAGGCCGTGGTCGAAATTTTTGGTTCCTTTCGCACCGGCCTCTTTCTGCCCACCTCCGACATTGATCTCGTGGTACTAGGTAAGCTAACGAAGAGATATAAAACTAGAGCTAATTATCTCAGCTAACTAATCCAACTAATCCATATATTTATTTGGTTCTTGAACGATATTCATTCAATAATAGGGATATGTATTAGATCTTACAGTACCTATTTTCGTATGACTGTTTCTTACCATGTACACACACACATATATGTGTATATATGCATATGTATCTAAATGGTAAAAATAGTCATACAAAAATAAATACTCTATATATGACTAACACTATTAATTTGGGTTTCATTCCACAGAGAACTTAAGACAATAATGGGCACGATGCAATTCTCTTAAGCTTTAGCTTGACTTTTACTTTTATATATTCGAAATTGTTTAGCCAGACTCATCGAGAGCTATTTTTATACCATGGCAATGCAGGTGGTAATGGCTTTCTGAGTCGAAATAGTTATGTAAGACTGTCTGTCTTGTAAACCATATAAGCTGGAGACTTCAAATGAAATTCCTGTATGCAAAATGAATTTATCACTTATCAATTAGTCATACCATTAGTCAATTTTCTATAATTATCGAAGCCTTAATGTGGATTTTTAAGTGCAACTTGAAAACTTTCAAATTTTCTGCCTAACCTATTAGTCGATATGGGATTTTAAGCCAAACTTGAATACCACTAAAGCTAAAGCTTTCTAAATTGCTGTGTAAGTTCCTCGCATGAGTACACTGAATTGGTACATTTTGGAATTTTGATACCTTCCTGGATTGATTGAAAGAACATCTGCGGGTAACCCTACACAAAGTACCAACTAGTCGGGTATACCCGACTAGCGCACTCTTGATGTTTAGATCGCTTGGAACAACTGTTTGCATTTAATTCAATGGCTTATTAATAATGAACCTTTCTTTTTTATTCTTCTTTTTCTCTCTCTCTCTCTCTCTCTCTCACTCTGTGTCTTCACCACCTCGTCCTCCTCTCTCTCCTGTTGCCCCATTTGTTGCATTTGTTTTGCAGGCCTTTGGGAGAAGCTACCGCTGCGCACTCTTGAATTCGAGCTGGTTGCGCGCGGCATCGCCGAGGCGTGTACGGTCCGTGTGCTAGACAAGGCGTCCGTCCCGATCATTAAGCTGACGGACCGGGAGACACAAGTAAAGGTCGACATATCGTTCAATATGCAATCGGGCGTGCAATCAGCAGAGCTGATCAAACAGTTTAAGCGCGACTATCCGGTGTTGGGGAAGCTGGTCCTGGTGCTAAAGCAGTTCCTACTGCTGCGCGATCTCAACGAGGTGTTCACCGGCGGCATCTCATCGTACTCACTGATACTCATGTGTATTAGCTTCCTGCAACTGCATCCGCGTGGCATTTACCATGACACGACGAATCTGGGCGTGCTACTGCTCGAGTTCTTTGAGCTGTACGGACAGAGCTTTAACTACATTAATATTGGTATTTCGATCAAGAACGGCGGCCGCTATATGCCCAAGGACGAACTGCAGCGGGACATGGTCGATGGCCACAGGCCGTCACTGCTCTGCATCGAGGATCCTCTGACGCCCGGCAACGATATCGGACGCAGCAGCTACGGTGCCCTCCATGTGCGTCAGGCCTTCCGATGCGCTTTCAGTGTGATCAATAATGCTGTGAGCGAATCCAATCTCTGGGGCAACGATGTGCGTGAGACGTCCATCTTGGGTGAGTGTTAGAGAAGTGCTTTCCAATGGGAATATTTGAACTATTATTTTTATGTCTGTAGGTCGGATAATTCACATTACCGATGACGTCATTGACTATCGCGAATGGATACGCGAGAACTTTGAATATCTAACGGCCATGGATCCGATGCCGTCGCTGCCCACCTACGCCAATGGCGCTGCCAAGTATGTGATCTTGCCATCTGGCACCGTGGTGCATCAGATATACCATCCGGTGCTGCAGCCGCACGCGTTGACGCAGACATATCATACGGCAGCTGTGGCGGCAGTGGCAGCGGCTGCCCAGCAGCAGCAGCAGCACCAGCAACAGCACCAACAACACCAGCAGCAACAGCAACAACAGCAGCAACAACAGCAGCAGCAGCAACATCAGCTGCAGCCGCAGGGCCAGCTGGTTGGCAATCTGAACAACATGTCGGCGCTGCGTCACCGGCGAGGCAGCACCTCGTCGGCGGAAGACAGCGAGGATAGCAAAGACTGTGAGGTTGGCGACCGGGATAGAGAGTCGCTGACTGGCATCGGGATCGGGCAGCAGTCAATGGAAATAATTGACATCACCGCCTCGCCGCCGAACGGACTGGAAGTGACAGCGATGCCAGTGACCGTGCCCAAGCCCATTATGGTGGCGATCAGCAATAGCTCGTTGTCGGGCTCGTCGGTAATGCACACACCTACACGCATAGATACATGATGAATGGCTGCCGGCCTCATGCAGCAGCAGCAGCAGCACCAGCAGCAGCAGCAGCAGCAGGTCGTAGGCTGTGCCATGCTGGCCGCAATTGCTCCCAATTCAAATATCGCAACGCCACGTGCCCAATTGTTGTTGCGCACCAACGGTGGCGGCGTCGTCGCCGCCGGAGCAGCAACTGCGGCCAGCATGCCAGCCAAGCCACAGGCCCAGCCAAGTCAACATACATGTATATCTTCTTCACAACTACAACAGCCAGACGTGGAGCAGCTACGAGATGCCCCGGCGGAAGTACTGGAGGATCACGCAGTAAACCAAAGCCATGTCTACACCACCACCAGCAGCACCACAACCAGCCACGTCCAAGCCATCTGCAACAGCAAGCCCATCAGCAGCAACACCATTAGCAGCACCAGCACCATCACCAGCAGCAGCAGCAGCAGCAGCAGTGGTGGTGGTGGTGGTGGTGCTGGCGGCAACAGCAACACTGCGACGCGAAGCTATGGCCAGCAGTCGGTGGGTCAGCGCAGTCACAACAATTCGTATTACCGCCAGCCGCTCTATGTGCCACCGCCGTTGCAGCAACAGCAGCAGCAGCAACAACAACTGACCAAGACCATTTCCAATGTGCAGCAGAGCAGCTACAACAGCCATCATGTCCACCAGCAGCAACGGCCGCAGCATCTGCGACTGTCCAGCAACAATAGTAGTAGTGTTAATACTGGCAGCAGTACCTTTCAGCAGCATCATCACCCACTCCATCAGCAACAGCATCATCATCAGCAACAGCAGCTCCATCTCCATCAGCAGCAACTGCAGCAGCAGCAGCAGCACCAACACCAACAGCAACAGCAGCATCGTAGGCATTTTCAAACAGGCGTATCTAAACCGGTAGGTTCGCCCACAGTATCATCATCCTCCTGCACAACAGCTGGCGCCGCAGCGATCGTGCTTAGCTGTAATAGCAGCAGCAGCAGCAGCAGCAACAGCAGCAACCATAGCGGCGGCCACAGCCGCTTGCAGCAAATGCGCGACACGCGCCTGGTTAACTCATCCTCCTCAATCATTTCCATATCGTCTGAATCCTCAGTTGGCAGTTCCAGTTCGTCGCCTCGTTCCCCACGCTGCGCTTCTGGTGGTGAATCCGCTGACTCGGCTTCCGCCCAGGTGGCTACAGCAGACGATCGCTAAGGAGGATACTCAAATGCTATTCTAATATTCCAAAACTCTGGTTCAGGCGAGCAAAGAAGCCAGCGTGAGTGAGAGGGATAGAAATAGATATTTAGTCCAGGCGAGTCGAGACGACTTGAGATAACAGAGACAGAAAAAGAGATGGAAAGAGTGAGATAGCGAGATAGCGAGAAATGGCAATAGTCCGTCATGTGCATTAATCTACAAATAGCTGCGTGCGTCAAGAATATTATGATAGCGACTATGATTATGATTATTTCTCTCTTATATATAATTTCTTTTCTCGATAGTTTGAATAGCAGACTCACATTCGCATTCACAATCATTCATTAATTCAAATCTTTAGTTATATATGTGTATGTATATGTAGTTGTATATGTAGATATATATATGTGTATATATCTGTATATGTACATATATATGTATGTATGTATATGTGCATATAGCCATGTATACGTATACATAATAATTATTGATGTATATGTAATTGCTTGTAGACATATCGCCAATGTAAGCGTATGTGTAAGTGTATATATATTTCTATATGTGCATATTTCATATATATATATATATATGTATTCTTTTAGTAGCAATTTTGCATTTCAAGATTCTTAATGAATATAACAAATTATATACTCAACCCAAAAATCCCCTCCAAAAAAAAAAAAAAAAAAAAACAAAACAAAAAAAAACAAACAACAAACAAAAAAAAAACAAAAAGAAAGAAAAGCAAAAAAAATAGATATATCTTAACAAAAAACTAATGGAAATAAGAGAAGAAAAGCGCCATACAACCATATATATATATATATATATATATATATATATATATATATATATATATATATATATATATATATATACATATATATATATATATATATATATACATATATATATATATATATATATATATATACCTATATGTATATTTGAAATTTAATGTAACTATAGCTGTATGTACTCCTCTCTCCGCATAGAAAAAAGATTACAAACAATCCTTAAAAAAATATGCAACTACATTCGATCCATTAACAATCGATGTACGTGTATTGCTGTCTCGCTTGCGCCTTTAACACACATACTCACAAACATCAACTTTCCTAAGTACATAAATATATATATATATATATATATATATATATATATTATAATGTTAGTTAACTTGACACTTTTCCCTATTCGTGCGCTAGTTGGCATTTCATTTTGTTTTTAAAATAAATATGAAAAAAGCCACTAAAAAAAAATAATAAAGTCTAAAATAAAATTTAAAAAAAAAAAATATATATATATATCAATATGTATATGAGTAAAAAAAAAATGATACATAACGTAAGATTATGTGAAGCGCAATGTGAAGTATGAAATTTAAGTACGTATATATACATACACACACATATATATATATGAAAATATTTATATATATGAAATATTATTTTAATAACAAGAATTGTATAGGATTATATAGTTATAAGACAACTAGGTGTTTTATTTTTTTTTATATATACATATATATATATATTGTTTCCCTAGTTATAAAACTAAACTTTTTTTTGTAATGAATTACTTTGCTTATATAGCTTAAGAGTGCTGCATCAACAGGCTCGAATGAACCGAAAACAGAAAATTGTTTAACAAATCGTAAGAAGAGAAAATGTTTAACAAGAAAATCTAAACGAAAGCAAGAAATCAAGCAGCAGCAAAACCACGCGCAAAAATCACGCTAATATTATTAAGTGAAACTGCGCGGCGAAGAAGAGGAAAGAAGAGAAGAAGGAAAGCCCTAAATAATGAGAGAAAAGAAGAAAATTAATATAAGCATAAAGAAAATTTATTATAATTCTATGGATAGATCATATAGAAACTAGTAGCATTATGTAATTTCTATAAGCTCCAAAAGAAGAAGAGAAAAAAAAAACAAAAGCAAACAAAAAAAAAAATTGTAATTAGCTGCATCTTTTTATTAATGCCTGAATGTTTTTATTGTCAATATTATTACTATTATTATTATCATTATTAAATATCCCTATTATGATTATTATATTTAAAAGTTCTGCACATAAAACAAAAATTGTAAAGACACATTGCGAATGCGATGTGTTTCAAAGCAAAACAAAAAAAAAAAGAAAACAAAACAAGATAAAACCAAACAAAAAAGAAAAACCGACAAACCAACAACAAAAAACTGTAATATTATTCATTATCATATACTTACTAGATGCATATATGCAATTCCTGCCATTTATTAGTGTACATATTATATACATATATCTCTATTCATATATATATATGGATGGATATGTGGTTTCTTTTCGTTAGTTTATTCCGGCAAAGGATGCTCCCATTGGTCCCAGATCTTCTTCAATTCCCTTTATTTAAGTCTTAAATCTTAAACGTACTGCCATTTTGAGAGAGGTTTTTAAAATCGAAAAAATAAGAAACAAGAAAAAACATTTAGACTTTGTATATGTATAACATTTAGGCTGTTCTCTTCTTTATTTGTATGTATTTTTTGTAAGAGCTAAGAAATCAGAAATTTGTGAAGATATGGCAGCCTTATGCGTCGTCCTTGTGTGCGCCAGTGTTGGCTAAGTTTTCTCGACTATCAACTGCAAAATTGAATATTTCCCCTCCCTTTCCCTCCCTCCCACAAACAAGCACAATCATCAATCTCGTTAGCAGCTGAGAGAGAAAGAGAGAGCGATAGATAGCGATTTGGCAGCTGCTTTGAAGCCCACCTTACACCTATACAGACACACATACACACACACACAGACGCTTGCATGCTGTATGCACGCACGCACGCACACACATACATAAATATGCAAATGCATAGCAAGGAGATGAACAAATGTTAGAATGTCGAAAGTAAAACCAATAAGAATTATGAAATTTATGCACTCATCTGTTGAATACATATATATGTATGTATATATATATATAAATACGTGTAGGTAATATATGAACTAATTGATAAATATGCAAGCGTGCAGATGTACAAACATACATATGACTGCAGTTGTGCGTGCGTGTGTAAAACAGTAAAAAAAAAAAAAATAAGACAAAACAAATGTTAGGTTAGGCTTAAGCTCTAAGACTTACAAACCCACACACACACATATATATATACATACATATGTATGTTTGTAGCACACACACATACAGTCAGCCACTGACAGGACGCATACTAGTTAAACCAGATTCAATATTAGTGTTGAGGTTATGAAGTAAATTTTCCAATATCCGATCACTGTTTGCCTAGCCAAGTAAGTTGTAATATGTAAATGTCTTTTTTTTTATATATATACACACACACACATACATATATATATATAATAGCATTGTATTTAGTTTGTGTATTTCTCAAAGTGCATGCATATGTGTGTGTGCATATGTATGTATATCGATGTACAACTATCGGCTACATCGATTGTTACACACGATATATGTATGTAGCCAATTCTTAAAAGACGAGCTACGAGGATACGATAAATATATATCTATATATATATGTGTATGTATGGTAAAAAATTTATAGTTATTTAAGATGAATTCGTAACAAATTTATTATATGCATAAAACGTAAACTTAACTGATGTGTAATGTATACCTAGCAAATTGATGCGTAAGACGAATAACGATCATTATGTGAATGATGATAATGATAATGATGAAGTGAAAGCCGTTGCATTAGCAACCGCCTAATAAACGCCGTGTTTTATGCACGCAAAAAAAAAACATTAAACAATACAAAACCAAAAAAGACAAATACAAAACAGGAACTTAGAAAAACAATGCCAAATATATATGTATGTATGTATGCGTATGTTATGTATGTCTCTGCTTGATAACGGCTTCAGCACGCTTCACCACTTGATGTAGGTGAACTTGAAGGTCTTGGGATCGCTGGCCTCGCACACATACAGCATCAGGATCTTGCAGTGGGCATCGTTGATCAGCTCCCGTGTGCTGAACATGTGGACACAGTTCTCGTTGCCGCCGTAATTGTCGGGCATCTGTTTGGGCCCGTTCCAGGGGGCGTAGGTCATGGGGCGGCCCGTCGAGAGCCAGTAGAAGGCACCCTCGGTGCCGAGATCATTGCCAGAGATCCAGAAGTAGTCGTTGTTCTTGAAGCCCTTGGCCTTGATGTGCTTGACCAGGGCCTCCATTTCCGGCTTGTCCTCAATGGAGGCCAGGTGGGCGTTCATCATCCGGCAGGAGGCCGCTGCCTGGAACCAGTTCACCTTGTTCATCGGCTCGATATAATAATAGTTATCGCCGATCCGCACAAACGGCGTTGTGTCAATGTCCGAGGGTATGCCTATCGAAAAAAAAAAAAAATCGAAAACGAAAACGAAAACTGTGAAACGGAATCAGGACTGGAAGAGAGAGTAACCGTTAGCTAACCATTGTAGACCTCGGTGCGATAATTGGTGAATATATTGACATCCGGCAGGTAAGTGAACGCTGGCGCCACAAGGCTGGACAGGATTATCACACGCAACATGATGAAACACTTTTCGCTTTCGGACTGCATCTTGGCCAATTCAAGCTCGATCTATTTGGCTAACGCTGGGCAACTGTCGGAAATGCCAGTCGGCATTGGGCTTTTATGCGCTACCTGCCCAATATCATGCGCCATTCCAGGCTGCCAATCTCGGTATGCGACGGCACCTGCATTGCGCAAAGCAGCTGCATAAACAATTCCACAGAAATCCAACCATCGCAAAAATATGTGATCTATACCTAGATCTGGCTACTTAAATGTAACTCTAGCTCTGTTTACCCCTAATCCATTCGAATTAATGAATTCAGGGTAAACAAAAAATACCCATTTTCAATTTTTGAATGCAGAGTATAACCGATTTGTAACATTTGATGTTACAGGCTGAAAGAGGCGTGGCATGTAGTCTATATATATGTATATACATAGGTATGGATCTCTTTAAATAGACCCTTGCTCAAAAGGACGGGCTAAATGAATCAAGTTCCTCTGTCCGTCTTATATTACTATACATCACTGTTATTTGAATAATTAGATCGATAATAATCGATTTAGTTTGGCTTCGATTTTTGATATTTCATACCTCGCTTTGAAATTGAAGAGAATTATACTGTGCCAAGAGTGTTAGGGTATCCCTTAGTCGGCCCTCCCCGACTAGAGCGCGTATAACATATGGATTTTCGTAGATTTACTTGCTAAGCCTCATATTGATGACATATTTCTATTTCAAGCAATTTTTCTAACTGCTTCCATGAAAATACCCTGTAAATTGGATCTATAGAGCGGTATACTTTAAAATATGTATCAATTTTACGCATATGTATTTGCGTATAAATTTATTTTTATGTTTATATTTCCACATAAAATATAATATTTTAGTATAACATTCAAGTTACTGCTTCAGCTCTTCTTCTTGCCTTTTCGAAATTCAGCTAAGACTTGATTGTTATACATATAAATATTATTTGTATTGTGGTGAATATCTTTTCGTATCCATTCGTTCAAGAACGTGTTCTCGAACATCGGGAGCTGGCAAAGTCTAATTATGAGGCAAACAACAATTGTTAGGCCAGAGGCGCAGCTCGCCAAAGCGATAAGCGTGTGATTTGTTCGGAAAGAGTTGACTGGCTGGTTTCGCTTCCCAGTCGATCATAAAACAACAAACGGCGCAGGCGCCTAGCGCTAGCCAGTCAGAAGTGTGGTCTGGAGCAGAGCAGCAGCACCAGTAGCACCAGTAGCAGCAGTAGCAGCGGCAGAAGAAGAAAGTGAACGCCAGAAAAACGAAAAACGAGGAGAAAATGCCAAACGCTTTGTTGTTGTTCCTATTGGGCCTCGCGATGGCGACACCTAGCGGCGCTGCGGGTAAACTACAAAATTTCACTTTCACAAAATTCCCATTTGTTAAAAGTCCCATTTGAACATCTAGTATAAATTGTATGCCTTCTCATTAGCAGCGGCTCAGCCTGCCATTCGACCACAATCGCAGCGCGGCATCATCTTTCCCAAGGAAACCTTCGACGAATGCTTTCTGGATGGGGAGCAGAAGATGCCAGGTAGCTGCAAACTGCTGCAGGATTGCCCCGCTGCCATAAAGCAAGCAATGCCCAAGACCTGTTACTTTGTCAAATTCGATCAGTATGTGTGCTGTGCTTCCAACTCTAGCCAACCCGACGATGACTCACAGGTGGAGCCAACAACACTAAAGCCGCCCGTAAAACGGAAGAGCGATAAAGGTTTGTAGGGCAGATATGCATCTAAAATCAGTTGCTAACAGTCGTTGATTCGTCTCTTACAGTTTGCGAGGAATTTAACTTCTTCGTCGCCTCCGTTGTGGGTGGCCGTCTGACCAAACACCGAGAGTTTCCCTTTATGGCCGCCCTCGGCTGGCGCTCCAACTTCGATCAAAGCATTTACTATCGCTGTGGCGGCAGTCTCATAGCGCCCAATTTCGTGCTCACAGCGGCGCACTGCATCGACTTTGGTGGACAGAGGCCCGTAATAGTGCGACTAGGCGGCGATAATCTGACCGTTAGCATGGATGCAGTTCATCACGATTATCGAATCCGTCGTATATTTATCCATCCCGGCTACAACGAGAATACCGCCTACAATGATATTGCGCTGCTTGAGCTGGAAGGGCACGTGCCACCCATTCTACGGCCCGTCTGTCTCTGGCAGGATGCGAAGTTGGCCAAGAAGGATCTGATTGCCGTTGGCTACGGGCAGATAAGCTTTGCGGGTCTCTCCTCGTCGCAGTTGCTCAAGGTGGATCTACAGCACATCAGCAACGACCAGTGCCGAGAATACTACTCACGCGAACAGCTACCCAAGGGCCTGGCTGCCAGCCAAGTGTGTGCCGGCGACTTGAGCGGCAAGGCTGACACCTGCCAGGGTGACTCCGGTGGGCCGCTGGTCATGAGACTTGATGGCAGCACATGGTATCTGGTGGGCATCACGTCGTTGGGCCAGGGCTGTGCCATCGGCCCGCCCAGCATCTATACGCGCGTGTCCAGCTATTTGGACTGGATCGAGAGCATTGTCTGGCCCCAGTCGGAGGATCAGACAGTGGATCCCACGTTCGATCTGCGCATATCCTTCTGAGAGCTGAGTGCCGGGAAGTCACAGCTCTCGCTTGGGAACGACCCACATTCATTCAATAAGCGGGAATTTACCGCTGATTCATCTATTTTCAAACGTTACTCAAGCGGCAAGTCTGTGCTTCACCGATCAATCAATTGGAGCATGGAATCTTTATTTAATTGTCGATTGTCTTCATTAAATATATTTATTTTGTATTTATTTTCCAATTTCTTATTGAGTTTTCATTACTTGTAAATGTTAATTCATTCAAAAAATGCGAATTAATTTTTTAACTATGTTAGTTTTTATTATTTATGTCTTATATACATACATACATATGTATATATATAGTGTATAATATTATTATGGGAAGCACTCGGGGTGTGCTTTCCAGAGTTTCCTTCTGCATATTTTTATGAAGCATACTTTTAGATGCCATCCATATAAATATACCCAAGGAATGCTGCACGCAAAACCGGTAAAGTAGATAACGATTATACTTGATGTGAAATTCGAATCTTGAATAATAAGAAATAAATAATTAAAATAAATAAATAATTGGTACAGATTAATATAAAGAAATTCATATGCAACTATTTTTAGTCTGCTCCATGATCTCATTTAATTAATATACTATAGTTTAATTGACATTCCGTTTTACTCATATGGAAATTGTATATTCGATGAATCGGCGCTTATTAAATATGGAAAGTTTTTGAATAGATACACCCACACCCACATACACCCATATATATATATATATATATATATATATATATATATAAAGAAATGTTTAACAAATGAAATTGTAACGAAAACAAGGAGTGCTCTCGATCCAGTCCAAATAGCTGGACACGCGCGTATAGATGCTGGGCGGGCCGATGGCACAGCCCTGGCCCAACGACGTGATGCCCACCAGATACCATGTGCTGCCATCAAGTCTCATGACCAGCGGCCCACCGGAGTCACCCTGGCAGGTGTCAGCCTTGCCGCTCAAGTCGCCGGCACACACTTGGCTGGCAGCCAGGCCCTTGGGTAGCTGTTCGCGTGAGTAGTATTCTCGGCACTGGTCGTTGCTGATGTGCTGTAGATCCACCTTGAGCAACTGCGACGAGGAGAGACCCGCAAAGCTTATCTGCCCGTAGCCAACGGCAATCAGATCCTTCTTGGCCAACTTCGCATCCTGCCAGAGACAGACGGGCCGTAGAATGGGTGGCACGTGCCCTTCCAGCTCAAGCAGCGCAATATCATTGTAGGCGGTATTCTCGTTGTAGCCGGGATGGATAAATATACGACGGATTCGATAATCGTGATGAACTGCATCCATGCTAACGGTCAGATTATCGCCGCCTAGTCGCACTATTACGGGCCTCTGTCCACCAAAGTCGATGCAGTGCGCCGCTGTGAGCACGAAATTGGGCGCTATGAGACTGCCGCCACAGCGATAGTAAATGCTTTGATCGAAGTTGGAGCGCCAGCCGAGGGCGGCCATAAAGGGAAACTCCCGGGGTAGGGTCGGATGGCCACCCACAGCAAATAGGACCTTTGGTTGGCACGAGTTGGAGGCACAGCACACATACTGATCGAATTTGACAAAGTAACAGGTCTTGGGCATTGCTTGCTTTAGGGCAGCGGGGCAATCCTGCAGCAGTTTACAGGTTCCTGGAATCTTCTGTTCTTCATCCAGAAAGCATTCGTCGAAGGTCTCCTTGGGAAAGATGATGTTGCGCTGCGATTGCGGGCGACACATTATAGGCTGAGCAACTATCAATAAAATGATGTATTCATATTAAATCGAATTTTAAGCGAAGATCAATTTGTAGCTTACCCGTAGCGCACCCAGGTGGCGTCATCGCGAAGCCCAAAAGGAGTAATAACGAAGATTTTAGCATTTTCTCCAAGTTTTTCCGTCGATCTCTTCTACTACTCACTGTTCAAACTCTTAATTCTGACTGGCTAATTTTTAGCACTTTTCCAGACCTAGCTTCTGACTAGCCTTTTTGTCTCTTTTTGCTCAGCACTTTTCCGAGCTGCGGCTCTGGCTTGAAAATAGACTGCTGTTTGCTTCATAAATATACTTTGCCAGCTCGCGATGAAAGATAATACGTTATTAACAAAATGCAAACTGCAACGTTTCGTGTCTGGTTTGTTGTTTTGGGCGTCATTAAATTGAATATACTCCAAATAAATGTGATTTTATTAATATTCCACAATTTCCAATTGAAGCGAATTTATAGTTATTACCCGCCAAATCATGCTAGCGCCATCTGTGAGTCACTTTTTGTAAGCTTTTACCTACAAAATTGAGTAGATGCGTAACCATCGATTACTTTACTTATGGCGCCTGATTCGTTTGAAATGAAAGGTTTCCCCATGATGCCAATGAAACCAAATACAAAATTCACAAAATAAAAAATAAAAAATTGCTGATTAATTTGATTGTTTGTTGCCAGACAAATCACTTTATACAGTAAGCAGTATCATAAATATACCGAAAAGCATTTGCGAAAGCTTTGACATCGATACTTACTCGATGTGTTACCTTATGTCTATCGATACAATGGCTCGTCCGATAATGGCAACGACAATTCAGTTGAAATTAATTCATTGAACGGAACGGTCGTGGTGTGCGTTGCGCGAGCTTTTGTTTTGGATACGACTCGCAGCCGGCATTTTACGCGCGTACTCCGTGTATTTACATTGTAAGCGACGCGCGCAACAGGACGTAAACAACGGTAAAAATTTATTAAAAATAGACGCGCATGCATGCGTAATTTAATACTCAACACACACACACACAACAGCAGAGGGAGATGAGACAAGAATCGTGTGTGCGTGCTGTTTATATACTTGTTGTTTTTGTTGTGTGTTTTTTTTTTTGTTTTTTTGTTTTAGTGCAATTTTTCCAAGTGTACTTGTCTATATCCATGTCTCTTTTGGCTATATATTTCTGTGTGTGTGTGTGTGTGTGTGTCCGTGCACTCAACAATTGTTCCAATTTGAATAGCGATCTCTGAAGGTAAACCAGCTGCTCGTTTAGCTGGTTTTTGATCTGTGACTTTTAGCAGTTTATTGTTTTTTTTTTTTTTTTTTTTTTTTTTTAAATATATTTTTTTTTAACAAAATACATAAACAATTCAAGTGTAATTCAATTATTATTATTTTTGTTAGTAACTATTTGTTGACGTCACTTCGTATTCATTATATATTTTATGAATCATCTCTTCTAATATTTCGCTCTCTCTCTCTCTCTGCATCAGACCTCACGAACTCTCAATTAGTTTTTTGTTTTTGTTTTTTCTCCCATATAAAATTCTCGATCAAGTTCAATGCTGTTGGCCATGACGTCATCTGAGTGAAACATTTTGTCATGAGCTCATTGGCTAAATTCTGAATACGGCTCAGAATTGCTGATGACTAAAGTTACAAACGATGTTTCCGGCATATTAACAAACAATAACAACAAAGCAACAATGACAGCAACAACTAGTGGTCGTAGAAGAAGAAGAAGAAGAGCAACAATTTGTAACCACAGCGATCGATTTTGAGGCACAGCCGTCGTTCTTATCAGTTGATAATGAGAAATTGCTCAAGGCACACGATTAGATAAGATACACAAATATGTAGATACACACACACACACACACACACACACACACACACGAGCATTTTATCTGCCCATTTGTGGCATACCGTATACCCTGTGTTTACATAGCAATATGGAGCATGCCATTGCATTGCAATATTTGTTTGTTTGTTTTTTGTTTGTTTGGGGGTTTGAAAGCCTTGAAGACATTAACGTTTACAGTTTTTAAGTCATTGCTGCTTACAGTTCTAGAGTAACTAGCACTGTGTAACCTGTGTATGCTCACAGCTTTCACAGTTGGCGAGCCATTGATAGTCACAGTTTGAGAGCAACTAATAAACTTGGTTTATTTTCGATTCATATTTGAAGCGCAGAGACGTAGAAAAACGTGAAAAACAAAACCAAATTGAACAAGTTCCAACCAAGAAAAACAACAACATATTACAACCGGTTGAAAAAAAAATATATTAATAAAAAATAAAACTACAAAAAAGAACAACAATTAGCAGCAGCAGCAGCAGCAACAGGTGAGTGTAAAGTGGGCTATACTTTTTATTTTTACTCTTGAGTGTCAAGCTGGTGGGTTGGATGGGTTGTTGGTGCGGTGAGGTAGGTTGGACATCACCCACAATCGACTGAACTTTCACTTGAAGTAATAGTAAAATTTTTTGCATTGAGCTAAGCGGCTAAAAACGCGCAGAAAACGCGCGCGTCTAAAGTCGTGCCAGGCAAATGCGGTATATACGAGATATGTATGTATATCTAAGATGTGTATGTGTATGTACATAAAATATATTATAGATCATACGAAATCTACTTTTAAGCTTCGCACTTTCGCTAAAATGTAAGGCGGCAAAAAACGCTAGCGTTTTAAAACGCCTCGTCTAAAGTAAATTCTGAACGGAAATGCAAATGCAAAAACGACAACGCTACGAATCGAATATGTTTATATGTTTATGAATCTATATATATTTGTGAGTAATTTTTAAAGTATGCATATATGCGGGCATTAGTTTGTATACAAATTTTGACCTGCATTTAAAATTTTGAACAAGGTCTGGTTTTTTTATACTCATTCACGAAAGTGAATCAGTATATTGGTTTTGTGCAATGTCCGTCTTGCTGTCCGTCCGTCTGTCCGTCTGTCCGTCTGTCCGTATGAACGCAATCTATTTCGGCGCTATTAAAGCTAGAGACTTGAAATTTGGAACACATACTCGTGTATATCTCCGATTTATAAAGTGTTAAAATTTTCCCGATCCGCCCACTAGGGGCGTGGCAAATCGGAAAATGCATTTTCCGATATACCAGAAATCATGTTTGTTGAAGAGCTAGAAAGCTGAAACTTGGTATGTAGGTCCGCGTTGACCACCCAAGATCACGAGCTATGGCGGATATATCTACGCCCATTGGGGGCGTGGCAAATCGGATAAAACTGTATCTCCTAAAGTTGTAAACCTAGAATGCTGAAATTTTGCACGTCAGCTAATGGTATGATTCTATAAAGTCTGAAGATAAATTATAAGTCTACGCCCGTTGGGGGCGTGGCAAATCGGACCTGAAGATATAGTGATTTTTTAAATTCTCCTATATTTTGGACACTATTGATGGCAGAGACCTCAAATTTTGTATATATACTCGGACTGATCACCCAAGACCAAAAAGTTTTGTCGGATATATGTCCGCCCACAGGGGGCGTGGCAAACCGCAAAAGTTTATATCTCCTAAAGTATAATAGCTAGAAGCTTCAAATTTGGATAGTTGAGTTACTGGTAGCCTCCTCTATCGATTCCCCAAAAATAATTTTTACGCCTCTTTAGGGGCGTGGCATATCGAAAAATACCCTGTAATTTTCACATTTTTTTAGGGTAAGCATTCAAACTTTGCAGTTAGGGTAACGTTATCTCTTTCTAAAAACTGACCAAAAATGAGGTGTCTACGCCCAGTTGGGGCGTGGCAAATCGGAAAAACCTGTATATTCTACAGTGTTAGAACGAAACTTAACTACTAAATTGTTGATGGGATGTGAATGAGTATTCCGCAGTCGGTTACGCCCGACTGCAACGTTCTTACTTGTTTTATTCTCATGGAGCGAACAGGCGAGAAAATGATCTCATTTTGTGAACAATTTAAACGAGAAATTTGCGCAAAACTAGGAGAGAGGCAGAAGAAGAGCGAAAGTAAAGCATAAATTAAATTTTGCTTGTTTAACACGAATTGCGATTTATAGCTGAAATATTGATCCATTAACGCTGAACAGATGTATATATACATATGTATATACATATATTATACATACGCCGAATACTCGAAATAATAGAAATATCTGAAAGAGAATTAAATAAGAATTACATACATATACATATATATATATAAACTTATGAAACTTAAAATCTCTATTGATATAAATAGAAATAAAAATGATACAAATTTTTGGATTCTGATTTTTTATGAATCTAATGTGAAGTTGACAAATTGCTGGAGAAGCGAAAGGTGACTTCGATTGAAATGAAAGAAGCAAATTGAATGGAAAGAGCAGAGAAGAAACTCAAGTCAGGTAAAAGGAAAGTGATGGCAAATCTAAAAAACTAATAAAAAGAAATAGATAAAATATGTGAAATGGATCTCAGAGACAACTCGAGCAATGCGAGTTGACGGATTGATTCAATCAAATTCATTTCAGCTGACAAGTTTTTACTGTACAGTGTGGTTACTTATATATAAATCGATTTATTTTAAATATATGTATATTTCTATATATATTTATTTTTATATATTTTCTTATTCATTTACACTTGAGTAGTTTACAAATATTCTCTTAGATTTGGTACTTAGACATTGTTTTCCTTTTTTTCACATATGATTTTTCGTCCACACCTTTAGACGTATATTTTGAAACACATTTCATTTCATTTCATTTTTTTTTTTTCTTTTTATGTTTTGTTTTTGTTTTGGGCCATCTGCGGTTCATTCAACTTGGCCAATTGGCCAATTGCGTTGCCTTTGGCTTTTAAAAATAATTTCAACTGTTTAGTTTTGGGCTCTTTCGGTTTTGATTCTTGAGATGCTCGTTCTTGATGAGAATACGAGTATATTCGTATAATTTGCTTCTAAAATATCGTTCAATACGATTTTAAATATTATTATAAATAAATATAGTTTTTATATATATATATATATATATATATATGTCAGTTTAATATATTAAATAAATTCGACTTTGCAAATCGATTCCATTTAGTTAGTCTCTGAAGAGCTGAACGAGTATTATGCAGTCGTTGGGACTCTACTCGCAGTTTTATGTCTATTTTTAGCTCTGGCTAAAGTTTTCTACGTGCTTTTTTTTCTACATGCTGTATGGGTCGGGAGGGCATGCGTGAGCCACAATTACTGTAAATTGATATGGAATATATATATAGTGTGTGTGTGTGTGTGTGTCTGTAACCTCATTTGCGTGGCGACAATCAAATGCAATTTGAGATTAGCGGCACAAAGGGGCCACCGGCTCAGCGTCTGGTGAACCGGGGAACTGGAACTGCAACTGGAACTGGAACTGGAACTGGAACAGGGTAAAGTGCTTCGAAAGTTGTTGCGGCATTTGAATTAAATTATTGCTTTAGGAAAGAGCGGAAGCTCTAACCAAAACTCGACTTTAACTTTATCGTCTCTTCCTTTTTTCTTTTTTGTCAAGCTCTATGAATTCGTAGAGTCAAGTTTCGAGCAGCCATAAATAGACATTAATAGGACTGTCTAGAAAATTGGATTGATTCATTATTGGCCAATAACAGGGCTAAAAAGCATTACAAACTCAACGATACGAAATTGGCGGCCAATTCATAATTAACTGGGTCATCGCATGACCCGCCCACTCAAGCACTCGCCCCCCGCAATGCAGTTAGCTGGAAATCCGAAAGGGAAAGTCATATCCAATTCAACAAAATAAAAATCCCCTATTAGCTCGCCCCAACGGGGTGGATTGCTTGGCTGGTTGCTAGGCTGCCCTGGCCGGCATTGTGGCCCAGTTTGTTGTGGTCATAAAACTGTCAGCTCGACCGTCTGCCACAACGTCTTAACGTCTTGATTTATGCACCAGAGCCCCAACAGTGGGAAACAAGTAATAAAGCATTGCAGCCAGGCCTTAGCGACTGTCTAATGCCCGCTCAAGATGTGCCACTCTCTGAATTTATAGATCTAACCGTCTCTAAAAGCCTTTGCTATTTGCCCTTGATATCGCTATACAGAGTTTCTAACTAAACTCTAGTAAAAACCTATTAACCTAATATCGTAAACCTCAATGTTTGCTCACAGAACCAATATACTCTCTTCACATTGTCGTGCAGCGGCATACAAACGCATCGCGCATCGCGCATCGCGCATCGCATGCACGAAGCCCATCAACCCAAGTACTGCAGGCCTATGACTGGCCTAGGTCTGGGTGTGAGTGGAGCTGTCGGCTGACTTCCAAGACATTCTGAGGGGCGGGCCAAAGCCGAAAGCTTCGCTCGCTCTAAAAATACCCTAAACATTTGCCAAAGTGCAAATTGTACAAATATCGGCATTACAGAACTTCACATTGGCTCATGGATTGCTCGTAAATTTGTCAAATATATTCAAGAGATTAGATAAATGTTATGTAGCTATAAATATATATGTATACATAATACTATGTATGATATATATAGCTCTTGAGGTGAATGAATTCCTTTATATTAGCAACTGATATCATCCAAAAACCTTGCTTTGCCCAGGGCTGTAAAATTTAGAGTCAGGTAGATAAGTTCTATTCTCAGTATGATCTAACTTATTTATATAGAAATCAAATTTGTTTTACACTCAGTTTATATAAAATGAAATCCACCTTGAAGCGTGAAAATTGAGTGGAAAACAAAACTGCTTTAGACTTGCTCTCTTTCTCTCTTTCTCTCTCTCTCTCTCTCTCTCTCTCACTCTCTCATAATATCTATCTCTTACTCTTTCTCGCTCTCATTCTCTGCCTTTTATCTGACTTAACCAAAAGTTAGGGCATGCATTGGTCGACTATCACTCATGGCCATGCCATGGTGTGCAGAGGGCGGTTGCTTAAGGGCGGGTAGTTTGTGGGGCGGTCTTTGTGCAATTAGCTTTTAAGTGCGGCCCACGCAATGTGTGTCAAATTTCTTTGCATTATATGTGGGCAACGAGAGAAAAGTGTTAACTGGTTTGGGGTAGTGCGAGGGAGCAGCGGGTCTTGGGGGACGTCGATAATTGCATTTAACGCAGTTTTTATTGATCCGCTGGCCATCTGTGCCGATGACGCATTCGCCAAGCATTTCGTGACGAAAGACTCCAACTAGTCGAATTCAAGAGCCAAACACAATACGCAATCTGTGCTATCTTTTGTCCAGAACAGCAAATTATAATGTTCTCCATGTTAATCATCATCATCGTCAGCAACATTATCATCATCATCATCATCATCTGGATCGCATCTGATCGGCCGCCCACTCAACTCGTTTTGTGTCAAGTATTTATTTGGCTTTGGGCCTCAAATTTATAACTAAAGCGAAATAGTATCAAGAAGTAGAAAAAAAAAAAAATAATAATAATACATATATCCCCATCGAGTTCCATCTGCGCTGCGTTTCCAACTCAATCGAGTCAATTTGGCGTAGCAAAAAATAACAACAAATGTATCTAACGCAACGGAAACTGTAATTTGGAGGTGTCTGACGAAAGAAATGTATATATATGTATATGCATATATAAACATATAGATATATATCGTATATATCTAGAAACGCTTCACTATCTAAACAGCTTGTCTATTTGGCACATTTTCTGGCATTTGCGCAAGAATTTATTGGACTTATCTCTAGACAGACTGTCGACCAAGAGATCTGATATGTAATTAATAATATATTGGAATATCGTAAATGCTTTACAAGTACGAAATGGCTCCATACGAGAATGCGGAGATCTTTATAAATGGAATATCGTAAATGAGTAAGAAGATGAAACAGTGTGCAAAAGCTCATACAAAGTAAATTAAATGTAACCATAATTATCTCAAATTGAATATCGTAAATGGATCATGTCAACTAACAATAAGAAAGAGCCTCATACATTGAATATCGTAAATTATTTGTAATGCTTCAAGGATGACGATACGAAACCATATTCACATATTACAAATATTGTAAAAGCTCTCGATACTATGGAAATATCTTAACATATGCAAATATTATAAATGGGCAACATAAATAATGAAAGACTGCATTAGGCAACAGAAAGATCGTCATATAATAAATATCGTAAATGGGCAAAATCTACAGTCTGAAACTTTATAAAGATAGAGAATGAAACGTATTGAATATCGCAAACGGGCAAGAGAGGTTGTATGAAACATACAGCACTCCACAATAAGACCGTCACGTATTTAATATCGTCAATGGGCAACAATGACAATCTGAAACTGCATTAAGATACAGTATGATCTAGACCTATTGAATACCTTAAATGGGCAAGCAAGGCAATCTCAAGTAGCTTTCACATGCGGAATATCGTATATCGTATAAGACTGTTCGAAACTGCACTATAATAAAGAATTACCTATTCGTATTGAATATCGTAAATGGGCAAGAAATGTAGTCTGGTATGGATACAAAGAGATCTTCGCATAGTGATTATCGTAAATGTTAATAATCCTAAAGACGGGAAGTTTTACTTATATGAAATAGATTTTACTAGAAACTTCTGATTTTATTTATATACGAATTACTCATATCGTTTTTGGTTTTGCGCAGTGCATATGCACAATTGAGAATTGTACTTTGGCTCGAAAGTAAATTATATCAATTTATTATAGTTTGCATTTGACTGATTCGTGGCCTGGCGATAAAGTAGAAGAAGAAGAAGGCCATCAGGGGCGACCTTTGTTTTTGCCAAATTGCCCGTGAACTCTTGACTGCGAATCGCAATTGAATTTTGAATAGAGGCAGCGACGCAAGCAGAGGGCATCGAAATGAGGTATTCATGAATCAGGGCGCATGTATTCATGTTCGGTTAATTGAATCATTTGACGTTGGGGGCGCCACGTAACGTGCGATATGCAAATGCGAATAGTTTTGCCACATCGTTATTCTAGGCTCTTTTTCCATTCCATTTTCGTCACGAGCATCGTTGCCTTTTAGTTAGCCGTCCATCAATAGAATACACTCAGATTCAAGACTAAACAGCTGACCGCATTGGATCGATGACAATGATGCCGGTGCGGATGATGACGATAGCGTCACTCAAATTAAATTGAGGCTCAGCTCTCAGCTCTCAGCTCTTGCTCATATTTGATCACTCGCAGTGCTCGCTTCGTGCTTTGCTTTTTAAAAATTGCCTAAAATGTTTTCGCTTAGAATTTGTTTATCAGCGAAACGAGTTGCAAATGTGAATACGTACAGCTCGACTTGTTTGTTGTGCTCGCTCATGATGTGAGAAAGGGCATGCTGGTTCTCTACATAAATCAAGGGATAGGTTGATTTGGTATAGGATCATTTGATCTCTTGTTTAATTGATCACTTGATCGCTTGTTGACTTTAACATTTACTCACTAGATCTATTAAACACTCGATCACCAGATCACTTTTTCATTAGAGAGGGAGAGACAGAGAGAAGTGGAGAACAGAGAGATAGAGACAGAGAGTTTTTTTTTAATCATTGAAAGAGCTTGTCCCACGGTCTTACCGCTAGAGTGATCAAGTTTGGCAATTAGATACAATAGACCTCTGACTGGATCAGTTGACTACTTTTTCACTAGAGAGAGATTTATCTAACCAAGCTAGATAGATCAAGTTTGTCAATTGGATCTGACTTGATAAGTTGATCTCATCATTTGTTCACTAGACCTATTTGTTGCTCGATTGAAGAGAGAAATATTTATCACATCAAAGCTAAGATGATGAAGTCGTTTTAGAGTTGAATTGATCAAGTTTGGCAATCGGATCACTCATCTCTGACTTGTCAGTCTATCGCTTAATCAGTCGATCACTTGCTTTGATCACTTGCTGACTTGATAATTCCTTTACTAGATCACTTTATTGCTCACTTGAGCACTTTGTCATCAGATCACTCAATCACTTGCTCATCTCTATAAACATGATTAGTGAATACTTCAATTTATTTTTGCTGAGTATTAAGCAGTCGGCAATTGCTCTGATGACTTCGAGCAGTGAGACACTTACGATAAATCAGCTTAAGATTTGTTTGCAATTTGCATTTGCATCAGTCTAAGC
The DNA here is from genome assembly GCF_054131065.1 of Drosophila arizonae. NCBI lineage: Eukaryota > Metazoa > Arthropoda > Insecta > Diptera > Drosophilidae > Drosophila > Drosophila arizonae. The sequence goes on along the minus strand of NC_142927.1, from coordinate 13,769,649 downwards.
AGCTCAAATGAATATCTAACAAACTGGAAGCACAGTCTTCCTTTCAAATGAGTCATCGACAGTGCGAATTGAAGCTCAGAACTTGAATTTATGTAGAAGCAATTAGCATTAGTTAGCATATTGAAATGCTTTATCTGGCAATGAACGTTGCTATATCCCGTCATAAAAAACGGTTTTATATGGGTTGGCTCGAGATAACTAAAAAGAAAAAAAAAAAAAAAAAAAACAGCAAGAATTTTGTACAAGTTTAAGAAGCAAGACTTTATATGCATAAATTAGATGTAATATGTAGTCTGTCTTCACTAATTTGTATATATATATATAGCTACATATATCTATTTATAGTTATACGAGTTTTGCTCTTAGATAATACTTAGACTGTAAAGTATTCAAAACATGTCTCTACTATGTATAGGAAATTCAAGTTTTTGTTTGAAGGTTCTTGCTGAACCTTTTAACGAATGACTACTGTAACGTGTTTTATGTATAACTTTTTAATTTGATATATAATAAAACAAAGGTTTGCGCGTTGAGGCCGACCTTCAGAGACTGAACTTGAAAGTTAATACGAATCTTTCCCAGGCTGCGCCGCAAAATACTAAAACAAAATAAGAAAACACTTAAGAACTTGGCCCTGATGCGCCAACCCGACTGCATGATACCCGCCAAGAGCGACTAAATTTAGTAAAAACTGCTTGTAGAAATAACTGCGGATCAGGAGGGAGAACTTATAGGCAAACTTGAGCGGATGTACGTCTAGGGAAATAGATATTAATAATGATATTGATATGTAGAGAAATTGGTATTAATGTTGCTATCCCTATTAATAGGTATTCCAATATAAAAATATCGTTTAAAAGTATAAGATATATATATAAATATATATATTGATATGACAATAATAAATATAATATACACATAGACAAATACAGTAGAATCCGGTTATAGCGTCTCTACGGTTATTGCGAGGAAAATTTTGGTCCCAAAGCAAACTTTTATGAGTAAGCTTATATGGTTATAGCGTCTTCCGGATGGTATAACCGGACCCTACAGTATATAACTCACAAGACAAATCACCTTTTATATGTGCATTTTCAAGTCTTAGCCAACAAGCTATATGCTCTCTTTCTTGACTCTCCCTGAACCAACATTAAAATGTTTAGTATTGGGTAAAGCCAGCTAATTGCAGCATTATTTGAGTTAATTTGTTTAGTGTAATTAGAGAACGAGGCGAACGTGACATGAATTTAAATATTTCTAGACGATTTCTGGCCATAGATGTGATAAATATATATAGTGTGTATAAGTATATCCGATATATATATATATTGTAGTTCACTTACACTGTAATCATAGTTGGTATTGAAGGCTAATGAGTCACGTATGTGGGGCCAGGCGTTGAGCTCGATTGAACTTTTTATGGGTAATTAACAGTGGCTGGCTATTGTTGTTGCTAGCTGATGTCGTTGCTAGCTGTTGTTGTTGTTGTTGTAGACTAGCAAAAACAAAACAAGAGCGATAAGAGTCGAGCGCCCCCTTTCGTGGCACAGGAAGACGCCAGCGAGATCATTGGGGGCCAGCGCACATAATGTGGGTGGTCGGTCGGTCAGCAACAGCTACAGTAAGCACTTGCTATGGGCAAACCAGCCGCCATCTGGCTAGCCGATTGAGCAAGTGAGTGTGGCCTCTTTTCTAGCCATTATATATAGATATTATTTATATATATATACATATATATATATATATGTACATATATATATATGTATGTATGTATGTATGTTCGTCATACATACGAAACTTTATTTGTTTGTTTATAAACATTTTTGATAGCGCAAGCAGCATTAAACGAATGTAAATGTTCTTCAGTTTAACTGCCATTTCACATTCCTTCGATGTCGAATCAATTGAGAGAAGGCTCAAGAGTACACTGACAGAAATGAAGTGGGTTTCACTTTAGTCAAACTGATTTGGAATTAGCAATCAATTTTAAAGAGCGCATAGTACTAGTTATCGATAGCCATATTATCGATAACATGCCTACGTAGAATTCATATAGCCATTTTCATGCTATCGAGAGTAATTTAAGCTAATTATCAATAAAATAGTATTCTTTATATTGTAGTATATAAATTTCGATATTGTTTACTCATTTTATCGATCGCAAAGTTTGTGGAATTTACATTGGTATTAACCAGTTATCGATAACTTACATTCGCTATTAGACTATCTATATCTGGAGAACTATTATTCCATAGTAATCAGAATATAATTAGATACTAATTTGTCTACTAGAAGTCCTTAACAAGTTATCGATAATACTAAACTATAAAATAATGTAGATCAGTTTATATAAATTTATAATATAGTAATAAAATTCAGTTAAAACTTAAACTCGAACTTTCATCTCTAAATCATCAGATCGATAGCAATTTAAATATGCAAAATTGTTAGTTATCGATAACATTTCAATGCCTATTTTTCATCTCCATAAGTTCAACGATTCGCCTTTCGTTTTGGCCTTTAGCTCTAGGCCAGATCGGCGCCCACAAGCAACAGGAAACCGCAATAAATAGGCGTCTGCACCACTCTCTCTCTCTCTCTCTCTCTTTCGCTCTTTCTCTCTCTAGTGTTTGCCCCTTCGCTTGAGTCGTTGAGTGGGTGTTGCGGTTGTTTCGGTTTTAGTTTTGATTTTCGCAGTGACTTTGGCAAATAGCGCCCACTCGAGCAGCCCGCAGCGAATTGTTGCATGTGTCGCTTGCATGGGGGCTGCTCATGCCTCTGCCTCTGCCTCTGCCTCTGCTGCTGCTGCTATGTGGGCTAAACGCGTGGCGGTAACTGGCGATTGTTGACTCGATATCGTTATACCGTGCAAATAGCAATTATTTACTATATTAAAAGTTTTCTAGTATTAATGTATGATGCTATCATTATCATTATTATATATTATCATTCCCAATGTTATTAGTGTTATTATTAATTAGTACTTCACAGCACTAAATATAAAGTTGGGACAACAAATTCGATTGTCATTATCATTATCATTAATATGTTATTATTATTATCATTGGCATTGTCAATGTCATTGTCATTCTCATTGTCATTGTCATTGTTATTGTCATTGCTATTGTCATTGTTATTGTTATTGTTATTTTTATTGTCATTGTCATTGTCATTCTTATTGTCATTTCATTGTCATTGTCATTGTTATTGTTATTGCTATTTTTATTGTCATTGTCATTGTCATTGTTATTGTTATGGTTATTGTTATTGTTACTTTTATTGTCATTGTCATTGTGATTGTCGTTGCCATTGTCATTGATTATCATTATCATTATTAATTTTTCATTATTACAACATTATAATCACTATGATTTTAATGATTATCATTAGCCTTACTTTTATTATTTGCTTTTAGTCTTATGGTAAGCCAAATTCCAATTACTTTTGGTTACTTTAAACTTTTCTTTCCCTTTATCAAAAACTATTACGATATACCTATAAAGAGAATATATTACTATGCTCTACTATACTGAAATATCGTATATAGACCATAAATGTGCAACCCTCTCGTATGTCAATGTCGTTTGGACCCTTTCGAATACCCTACTCTATGCATCATCTGTGCTGCTTAGCCTGCATAACTTTTTGCTTTGAGTATAACGGAAATGTAACTCTCACTCCCTCAAGCCAGGCCGCGCCACGCCCCGCTCCAAATATGACATGTAATGGGTCGTCGGTTAGGAAGCCAGCACACGTGACTCTAACAAGCGGCAATGCGCTCACCCATAACTCCTTTCTTCATTATAAACCCCCCCCCCTCTCCTCTCTCTCGCTCCCTCTCTTGTGCCATGCCCTAGCCCTAATAAAATGCTGGCGTTACGCTTCGCCAGGCAGTTGGCATTGGAATTTCAATTTCATTTGGATAGACGTCGCCAACGCCTCATAAGATCGGCGCGCTATATGCATAGCTGATGGAATGTGTGTTGCTTTTACCTTAAATGCTTCAGTTTTGCTGTTGCCTGTTGTCTGTCTGTCTGTTGTCTCTGCGGCAACATCTTCTGCTTGTATAGATTACAAAATGCGCGAACGGAAGTTGAGAAATGCATTCACTGCAGAGGTTGGGCCAGCGGGGTGCTGCCTTGGCTGGGCTATGCCGAGGGCTTGGCTTGGCTTGGCTTGGGTTGGCTTGACTCAACTTGGCATGGAATGCCCATTGGCAGTGTCTGTCAAACTGTGTGCACAGCATTTGCTGTCGTCTTCTTCTGCTGCTGGTTAAATTGAAATTGCAGACGGCAAATTATTTCCGGCCATGAAATTCGAGTGTGCACCCTTTACACGCGCCCCTTGCCCCTCGGCGCCCGCCTCCTGCCATTTGGGTCGCTCTTCGACATCAGCAGCTGCGCCAGGGGAGATGCTCTTTAATCTAATTAAGTGGGCTGCGACGAGTGTTCATTATGTCAATGACGATGATGATGATGATGATGATGATGACGAAGATGATCATAATGCAGCTCATGTCCCAGGCGAGCCAGGGATAATGACCAAAGGGATCAGCCCGTTTCAAAATGAACTAACTGTTTGGTATAGATAAGAGCTCTTTAAATACTCTCTCTATATATGAAATAAATATTGGAGAGAAGTCAGCCACTCTCTCTCTATATATACATATATTATATTTGTATGTATTTATATTATATATAGAGAGCTACCTAACTTCTGCTCGCTTCTATCTCTGCAGACATGTGGCTTTGAAGATACTTTGTGGAAAAGCCATATGATATGTAAATGTGATATCGATGTCTATGTATGTGTAGATATATATATATTGTCGAGTATCGCATATCGATTCTGCAGATAGCTTTCCTTTGTATGAGAAATGATTTTAAGTGAGTGACTAGATTATGGAGAAACAGCTAATTGTCTGTTCAGATTGTCTAGGAATACTAGCAAGGTGTGTTCAACAAGTTTTGCGCATTGCGTTACGCACATTCAATTTTTATTACACATATATTTTATTATTATTATTATTATTATTATTATTATTATTATTATTATTATTATTATTATTATTATTATTATTATTATTATTATTATTATTATTTTTACTACAAAGCTTCACTCATTTATTCGCAGTAATCACAGCTCAATCAAATTTGTTGTTTGACAACTGTTTGAGTATTCTTCGTCTCATCCTAGATTTGTTGCTGTTCCATAAAATTTATCGAAGAATCTGTAGACTCTATCGGTCACATATGCTGAGATAGAATAGATAAACCCATTACATAAAACATAATTAAAGGATACTTAGTGCATATTCTTCATATACTACAGCTCGCATCTGTGCTGCTTCCTTGTTTGTAAATATTTTATTCCGACTGTCTTCTAAATGGACTTTTTTTTGGTTCATTCGCCTTTGGCTTTTGAGTTGACTTTGGCGTTGTGCGCAATAGACCTTCACGTTTCACCCCGTCCCGTCCCGCCCCGTGCCGTTCCGTCACGTTCTCTTTCCGTAGCTTTGCAGCAAGCAACTGTTGTTTACCTTATGCAAATTTCTGTTGGCACGAATCATACGCCCGGACAAAGTCCCACGTCGCCTTCCCCCCCTCCAGCCACAACAATCCAACCCCATTTGTGTGTGGCCCGGCTAACGGGTTCAAAAAACTTTTGGTGACATTTGGCCGGACGGACGTACGGGCGGGATGCGGACTCTGTCTTTAATTGCTGGCAAAGCGTTTTAGGGGTGCCCCAGCTTAGCGCCCCCTTTGCGCCTTTGCCGGCGGGGTTGTTGGTGTGTCTTGGGCTCACTTATGCACTTGGCGTAACAAAACTCTTATTGATTTTCTTGGTTTCTGTTTTTGGGTTTATTTTTGTTCGCTTGTTTGTTTTTTGGGCAAGAAGCAAGTCACTGGGTCGCTAGCCTGGCCAGGTGGTGGTGGTGGTTGCACTCTGCTGAGGTAGGGGTACGGGGTACGAGGTGGGGGGTGTGTAAGGTGGGCACGAAATTTATGACACCAATTATTGTATGAATTCCAAATTTGTTTGGCGCGTTGCCAACGCCAGGCAGACAGACAGACAGACAGACAGGCGGACAGATAGACGGACGGACAAAGAAACAGGAGAATCGGATATGGAAATGTGAAATACAAATGCGAGCGCACAAATACTTCCGTCTAAAAATACATATAGGCTACGCTTACTTACACAAACTTTCCCACTTTCGTACTTTTCAGGCAACACGCTGGGCTTCCTCAAGGCCGCGCCGAATACCCATCAGCAGCAGCAACAACAGCAGCAACAACAGCAACGGCAACAGTGAAAGAAGTAGAAAATCCAATAAGAATAACTAGAGCTATCGCTGGGCGCATCGGGAAATATGTCAGGTCGCAGAAGTCAGACACAGATGGCGCCGCCGCCGCCGCCGCCCAAGCCAACCAAATCGCAGCCGAACGGCAATGGAACGCTACCAAATGGCAACAGTAACGGCAACGGCAACGGCAATGGCAACAATAACAATGGCGACTACAACAACAGTTACAACAGCAATAAAATTGTCGCAGCGACAGGCGATTGGAGCCAACAAAATCAAATCGGCGCTCAGAACAGCAACGCTGCCCGCCGGAGTCAGACGCCGCCGCGCATTGAGCACGTCGTGATGACGCCACGTGGCAAGACCGCCAACAGTACCGTTATATTGATCGAACGCAAGCTGGTGGATGAGATCAATGATCGCGTCCATGTCGCCGGCGGCGATCACACAGGCATCATCATCAACAAGGACACGGTGGCCGGCCAGAAGAGCGCCAGCAAGCCGGCCGCCCTCTCCCTGGAGTTTCGTGTCTTTCTGGTCAGCGCCAACACGGGCAAGCACTCGCAGGAGTCGCGCACGTTGCGCTTCTGGTTCCGGGACTGGCTGACCAACGACGAGAAGCAGGCGCACATTGCCCAGGACTTCTTCAAGGAGCTAGTCAGTCCGCAGGACTTTCCCAGAGGTGAGACAGAGATCTATGTATATTGATAGAGATAGAGATAGAGATATAAGATAAAAGATGAAAGACAAGAGATAAGATATAAAAGATTGAAGATGAAAGATGAAAGATAAAAGATAAAAGATATAAGATATAAGATATAAGATATAAGATATAAGATATAAGATATAAGATATAAGATATAAGATATAAGATATAAGATATAAGATATAAGATATAAGATATAAGATATAAGATATAAGATATAAGATATAAGATATAAGATATAAGATATAAGATATAAGATACAAGATACAAGATACAAGATACAAGATACAAGATATAAGATAGAAAATATATGATATAATATATAATTTATAAGATATAAGATATATGATATAGATATTTATATATCTATTGATAATTTGATATAGCTAATATGTACATTTCTATATTTCCTTCAGATTATGTTGGCTTTATCAAGAAGATCATGAAGCTGTTGCAGCATGGCTACACCGAGATCCAGTCCATTGAGATCGAGCTGCGCATTTTGGAGGAGACGTCGGCGCCGCCGTCACGTCCTCGTAAGTTCTAGCTAAATCTGTCGGCTCTATCTCTCTCTCTCTCTCTCTCTCTCTCTCTCTCTCTCTCTCTGCCTTCTCCCTCTCTTTTTCTCCTTTTAGTTTCATTTACTATTTTTTGGTTCTCTCTTTTATGGGTTCTTTTGAATCTTTCTCGCTCACTATCTATCTCTCTCTCTCTCTTTCTGTTATCTCTGACATCGGGTGTCTGTATATGACATACATACATTTATGTATGCATGTCTATTCTGGTTTATATGTGTGGGCCACAGCGCGCGATGGCTACATCATCTATTGCTATGGAGACTGCAATCGCAAGTTCGAGGAGGCGTTGCTCGCCCAGAAGAAAACAGGTGATGGCGACAATCTGATGAAGGCCATTTGGCTGGACATGTACACCGAGCAGCTGAGTGCGCGTCGCAAATGAGGCGCTGTCGCTGCCGCTGCCGCAGCCTCTGCTCCGCCGCTTTCAATGCCAACTAATCCTCGCCAGCCACCAAAACCAATTACTAAACCAAAAAAGAAAAAAACAACAACAACAACAAAACAAATGTCCATTGTACATCATAATTTCTAGTCTCTTGTTGTTCTTTGTTTTGTTGTTCTGTTTCTTGTTATTGTTCATGCTGTTGTTGTTCTGTTATTCCCGTTCGTTCGTTTTACTAATGCACGCACACATCAATCTATTCAATGACAAAGTAAAAACGAAAATCGAAAAAAAAAAATGAAACGCACTGAGTTTTAGTACAAAAACAAAACAAAACACACACTAAATAAAAATTTATAAATAAATGCGTCTAGTTCCTGTTAAGCTGTACGAAACTGACTCTCAAACTGTGTTTGCAAGCAGAGCTTACATTGCCCCTACAGTGGCCACCAAACTATTACCGTTGCTGTGAGCTGCACAAGAATGCTGATCAAGCACGCTAAAGCTCCCCTTACAGTCGTCCTCAAACTGTTGTGTGTCTGCACGTTACCCTTGGTGCTGTCACTCACTCTCAAACTGTTGTTTACGGTGTGAGCTGCATAAGAATGCTGCTTAAACTGTGCTGCTCAAGCAACGCTTAAACATCCCATACAGTCGTTCTCAAACTGCGTACACTTTGCGTTTGGCGCCAACTGTCGCTAGTCAATGTTCCTCAAACTGCTGTTTACCATTAGGCTGCACAATAGTGCTGCTCAAACTGTATTTGCTAGCATTACGTCTCGTTTGCTATATTTCTCTAATTATTGTGCGTAAATTTCGTCTCTTGCCAGTGACACTAAAACTATTAATGTTTGCTGTAAATTGCACAGCAATGTTCCTCAAACTGTTTTGCCTGCACTCTGTCGTTTGTCAGTAGTACTTAAACTTTTGTTGAGCTGCATGTTGTTCAAACTGTGCTTGCAACTATTGATTACACTTCCTTTGCAATATTTCTCAAACTTTCGTGCGTTTGCACATTGCTCTTGGCGCTGCTGCTTGTCAGTGACACTAAAACTATTAAGCTGCCGAAGCTTGGTGTGTCAAGCAGTGCTCCTCCAACTTTTGTGCGTATGTATGCATATGTGTAGGTTGGCTCTGGCTTTGCTAGCTGCCAGTGACGCTCAAACTTTTGTTGAGCTGCATACGAGTGCATTGCTTACACTTTATGTGCAATGCTTTTTAAACTGTTGTTGCGTACATTGCCCTTGGCGCTAATTGTCACTTGCCAATGGCGCTCGAACTGCTGCCAACCGTTTTTCGGGTGCATTGCCTTCAATAGTGGCTGCGCCACGCCCCCCATCCCCCCGTCCCCCTGAACGTGCTGTTCGCTCTCAGTGCTCAGGCACTCAAGTGCCCAATTTGTCTGCTGGCTGCAATTAAGTTAACGCTCCAACGTCGTGTGCTAACCCACGCCTAACCACGCCCACTGCAAGCTGTAGCGGCTGCCTGCCTGTCCGCCCCTAACGAAATTGTAACCATTAATGCCACACAAAAGAGCCTATTGTGTGAATAAAGCTTTTTAAAACTCTCCAATCTCCATTTTCTCTCTCTCTCTCCGTTTCACTTGACAGTTTCCCTGGAGGAATCACAATTTGAATCTCCACCGTTGACGCAGGAGAAGGTGCTGGAGCTGATTGAGCAGGCCTATCCGAATCCCGTATCGCCCGAAGATTTGGCCAAGTAAGCAGCGCACTCTCACTCTCCCTCGCTCTCTCTGTTTAATCAAGTCTCTCCATTTCAGGGACTATGGCTGGAGTGAGCAGGATGTGCTGCTGGTCATACAATCGCTGCAGGAGCGCGGCCTCATCAAGTCCATGGAGTACAATGCGTACACGCGCATCCATCACGAGGACAAGGAGATCAAGGTGGTCAAACAGATGCCGACGATAGCCTCCAACAAGCAGCCAACGATTGCCATCATAACGGCCCAATACTGTGAGAAGCTCGCCGTGGACGCCATGTTGGAGAACAAGGAGACGTTTGTTCGCTACACCACAGTCGGTAGGTGGCGCCACAAGTCGCAGAGTGCAGAGTGCCCGCAATGGAATGCGTTAATTCTCTTTCTCTCTCTTTCTCTCTCTCTCTCTCTCATATATCTTCCCCTCGTTGCTCTCTTGTACTCTAACCGTAACGGTACACCGACCATCGCAATTTTGAATGCATTTTGAATATACCAAATTGTTTGCTTGCCCCTCCCTACGCCCTAAAAAACGCCCGCTACCGCAAAATTATTAATCAATTAATTAACTACGCAAAATCAACATATATATACGCATATACGTATACCAAATATGTATGTGTGTGTGTGTGTGTGCATAACAGATTCCGATCCCACTCTAACGAACTCACTCAGAAAATCCAATAAGAAACGCAGATTTGGTAAGCACCCAGTCGCCTAAGATTTACATAACCATATAAATATCCACTATATTCATGTATATACTATATATTCAACTAAGTTCAGGGTCAAGTTCACACCATATCAATTAACCAAAGATTCAGAAATATATATCTACACATATGACCATAAATTTATATATATATATATATATATATATTAAATCAATATATATTTTATCATAAAAAATTAAAATAATACATTAAATTTTAATCAAAGTGTTAAATATAAAATCTTTACAAAAAAAATTCAAAAAATATATATATCTTAAATAATTAAAAGCCATAAAAATAAAATAATAATATAACAAAAACAACTGTTAAACAAAATTAGAAAAAATTAAAATAATAAATAAAAAAATTAATAAAATTGAAAATGTAATTAAAAATATGTATAAATTAAATTGATTGAAATTTAAAAAATGACTGAAGCGAAATAAATTGAAGAAAAATATTTAAAATGAAATATAATTATCAAAAATAAATTAAATTAAAAGTAAAATATACATAATTTGAAGTTAAAAAAAGCTTAAAATTTATTTTATATATAAAAAAAAAAATAAAAAATAAAATAAAAAATTAAAAGTAAAATAGAAATTAAAATTAAATAGACAGAAAAAATTAAAAATAGTAAACAAAAATAAAATACAAATAAAAATGAGAAATATCTATATAAGATATTATATTATATCATATATTATATTATATATTATAGATAACATTTAAATCTAGCATACTAACTACAGTCTATATTGGCTATACAAATCATTTAATTTACAACTAATATATCAGCCATATAAAACCTATAAATTATGAATAATGTTTTGATGGCGAAACAAAAACAACAGAAATTGCGAACTTGGCCTTGAGCTTGTTTTGATTGTTGTTGTTGTTGTTGTTTGTCATTTGTCGTCAAAGTCGCTTGTTACTTTGTTTGTTATTATTATTATTGTTGTTAACATTAAGGTGCTTTTGTTTTTTTGGGTCTCAGCTCTGAGAGTTGGGCCATGGGTTGATTACACATTAAAGCTCGAGCTTTGTTATTGTTTTTGTTATTGTTTTTTGTTTTAACTATTCATTGTTGTCGTCACGCACCTGAGCCACAATCCAAATACATTGTGCACACCAAACGGCTCATCAGCCCAGTGGATATTTCACTCACAGTCAATAACACACACACGCACACAAATAAACACATACAGACACAAGCACACGTCGCACACAGTGGCTCACATCTGTATATGTATTCATGTGGTTTTGTCAAGTTAGCGCAGTGAAATTTCACATTTGTATGCCCGCTAATCGTTACCTGAATCCATCTGCTCCGCAGGCGAATCGAATGTGTATACCTTGGGCAACATTGGAGCACATCGGATAGTTAGCACCAAGCTGCCGTCGGCGGGCAGCACACGGGAGGCGATGACGGCGACAGGCAATACGACAACCAGACTGCTGGGCACATTCCAAAAGGTTGACTATGTCTTCATTGTGGGCGTGGCTGGCGGAGTGCCCCACTATACGGACTACAAGAAGCACGTGCGACTGGGCGACGTCGTCATCTCGTATGTGGACAAGCAGCGTGCGCTACTCAACAGGTGAGTGCCTCCCACACCTAGCACAGGTCAATCGATAATTAACCCCATCTCACAATGGCATTTGCAGCAAGGAGAAACCATATGTGTATGTCTACAAGACCGGCGACGATGCGAAGACATATTTCCCAGTCAACGATTCGCTGCAACAGATCGCCGAGAGTCTGCAGGCCAACATGGAGCTGAAGCGTCCGTGGGAGAGATATTTGCTCGATGCCCAGCAATCGCTCGCCCAGAAGACGGAAAGCGACTTTGGCCGGCCGGACGGCAAGACGGATAAACTGTTTATGAACATTGGCAACAACGAGGTTATCGAGGTGGCCCATCCGATTGCCGCCGATGAGATCAATGGCGTGATACGGCCGCGCCTGCATCTGGGTCCGATCGGCTCTGGCCGGGATCTGGTGCGAAATGATGATTTGCGCACAAAGTTTGCACGTAAATTTGGCCTGCTGGCCACCGATGTCGAGATGAGCAGCGTGCTGGACAGCATCATTGGCAATTGCCGAGAGAGCTTCATACTGATTAAGGGCATATCCGACTACAAGGACGGCATGTCCACGCGCAAATGGCAGAACTATGCCGCACTCTCAGCCGCCGCAGTGGTTAAGTCCGTCATCTGTGGCATGGATGCGCCCACAAATGTCTAAGCGTGTCTTTCCATCGATAACTCAGCGGATTCTTCAGCTAATGATTTTACCATTTCATATACATATACATAAGCATATATGTATGTATGTATATATACATATATGTACGGTTTTTTTTTTATTATCTTGTAATTTTGCTTAGATCCTGCAATGTATTTATCGAAACGTTCTTATTTTGTTCCCTGTGCGTTATTAACCAAAAGCGGATCCCGGATTTATATCTGGCGGCTCCTAAAAGTATACCAAAATGTATGCGTTTATCTAATACCCTATAAACATGCATATGTACAAGTAATATGTATTGAATGATTTCTTGTTATTTATTTGTTATGCTTTTGTACTACATACATATACATATATACACACATATACATATATATCATTTACAATCATACAATATATGTATGATACAGGCACATGACGTATATATCAAAATATATATATTTATGTATATACATATGTTTAAATTAATAAATACTGCATTGAATTGCGGCAGTAACTAATAATTTTGTTTCGCTCTGTTCTTGGCTTTTTTTTTTTTTCACAGATAACTTGATCTTCTTCGACGTTTCCATTTTAAATTTGCCGCGCAAATGCATTGGTGTGCATGGGTTGAGGTATTGCCAATTTATCGACTTGGAGTTGCCATACAACTTTTAAAGTATCGCAGCGCATTACGGTCCTTGCAAGTTCAAATTTGCCGCGCAAAGCCCATCACTTATCTTTTGAGCACCATCAACTTATCGACGCAGCGTTGCCACTTCTGCACACAAATGTTATTTAATTCATTTTAATGCAAAAAGTAAATAGCAAAACAAGAAAGTAAATTATTTAATTAGTACATTCTTGCACAAATTCAAATATATATCAACACCATGTGTAAATAGTGTAATTTGGCTACAGCCAGTGTTGAGCTACGAACCAAAGTGTGGGTGCCCGAATTTTGATTTTTTGTTGTTGCTCACAGTTGACAATTTAAATTTCAAATAGGCGCCAATTTATAAATTAAATTATTATCAATTTTTGCCAACAATAGCGGCAATTAGCTCAATTTATGTAAGTATGCGTGTTTAAGTGCCTTAAAAAAGCAGATATCGATAGAAATGCCAACAGCTGATGTTGAAGAAAACTATATGGTGTACTAGGACAAGCTGCTGTTGCTGCTGCTTCAGCGAAGAAGATGGCCTTAAATTACAATTGAGCAACTGTTATGAGCAGAAAATAATAATGAGAATAGGTGGTATATTGCTCGTTCTTTCGGATGTGCGCAGAATGTGCGACCATTAAATTGCCGAGAATTATGCGTAACTATAGTTCTCCGACGACTTGCCGATTGTACTAAAGTAATCAACGCTTGTCGCTGAGTAGCGTTCGTAAATCAGCCAGAATACGTTCAGCACGCCGTCAAGCCGGTTGTCGTGTTCGGGGATTTGTGAAGTGCGTAAAAAAGCAACACGTGCGCTGTCTGTGTTTGCGACAGACAGAACGAATTGCCAGCTGAACGTGCAATCTTAGCAAACTGAAACTTGAGTTAAGTTTAGAGTGAATCAAATAACAACAGGTAAACAAAAGCTGTACATGATAATTGCATTATTAACTGGGCAGCACATTTGTCAATTATGTTATGTTACACTGCTGCGTGCGTGCGCTTGTGTGTGTGTGTGCTTGCGTGTACTCTTATGCGTTTGTGTGTGTGCGTAGCTGATTGTGTGAGAACCGGTCTGCAGATCGAATAAGAATCAATGCATTGCTTTCCAATTGGAAATGGTTAGGAACAACAGTTGCTTGAAAAGAAGATGCGTGCAATCGGAATTGAAATATTCAAATTGAGATCGTATAGTGAGTGCCGAAGACTATTTACTATGTATAGTATATAATGTAGATATGTATATACTGCATAGTTTCTGTTATTTTAAAGTCCGTCTCTCATAGTAATAACCAATTGTTGCTAACTTATCTCGATCGGAAAATACACTATTTCATATCTTTTCCACTATATACATACATATGTGTGTGTGTGTGTTGTGTGTGTGTTGTGCATGTGTTTTGTATTCCTGCACGGCAAATGCATTTATGATAAGCGCGCCATGTGGTTAAAAACAAAGAGAGCGAGAGGAACCATTCCAACTGTAAAGTGTAGGGCATAGGGTATAGGGAATAACACTTTGCAGTGACAATATGCCAAATGTGATAACATCAAACAATCAATCATGAATGCTCTCAAATTAATATTAATTGTAATTGGAATAGTACTATAGGCAAGATCTAGCTGTTAAATATATTTAACGGTCATATTCAAAAATAAAAGTCAAAGCACACGACCTTTAGTTTTCCATCTGACTGAACTATAATATCACAGCATATTTCAGCCGGCAACTCGAAGCAAAATTCGGGTATTTATAAAATCTAAATTAAATAGAATAAAACAAAAAAAAAAAGTAAAAAATAAGTTATTATAAATTAACTTAAGGCAAACATATTTTTAAAGATTTTATTTTAGAATATAATAGTAAATAAATAGTAAAAATAAAATACATATAATAAAAGTAACAAAAAGCAATCCCATTGCTTATTGAGACTTCGACTTGATGCCTTCGTTTCAGTTTCAATTGCATCTTAGATAAACATTTAATTTTTGAATATTTTGAATAAAGGCTAGCCGCGTCAGCTCAATTTTTGCTTGGGCACTAACAGATATTATATTTCACTGCATGATAAGAAGAGTTTCCCACTGACTCAAGATAGCGAGATAGAAGCATAAATAAATAAATTTATTAATGGCGAAATGTGAATCCTACTGGGACAGAGAAATGAATGGAAAGAGAGAGAGAGAAAGAGAGAGGAGGGGGGCTAGACAGACACAGGCAAAAAAAGTGAACGAGAGGAAAATATAAAGACAGACAAAGAGAGAGGAAGATAGAGACAACAAAGAGAGAGAGAGAAAGAGAGAGGTAGAGTGAGAGAGGTAGAGAGAGAGAGAGGTAGAGAAAAAGTGAGAGAGAGAGGTAAAGACAGAGAGAGAGGTAGAGACAGAGAGAGAGGTAGAGAGAGAGAGAGAGAGAGAGGTAGAGTGAGAGAGAGAGAGAGAGAGGACACGTAGAGAAAGGTAGAGAGAGAGAGAGAGAGAAAGCAAGAGATAAACGTAATCTGAATATTAATAATAATTTCTGGTATTCGATTTCACTCAGCTGCAAAATGTCCCCACCGGATTGTTATCTCGAGCTGGAGGATGGAACCGTGATGCCGGGGTGCGCATTTGGGGCCAAGGGCACAGCCACAAGCGGCGAGGTGGTCTTCCAAACGGGCATGGTGGGCTACACGGAGGCCCTGACGGATCGCTCGTATAGTGCACAGATTCTGGTGTTGACCTATCCGCTGATTGGCAACTACGGTGTGCCGGATGCCGGGCAGCTGGACGAGTTTGGACTGCCGGAGCACTTTGAGTGGCTCCAGGGCGCCGTGCAAGTGGCTGGCCTGGTGGTGGGCGAGATCTGTGAAACGCCCTCGCATTGGCGCTCCAAGCGCACGCTCTCCCAGTGGCTGGCGGATCATCGGGTGCCCGGCATCAGCGGCATCGATACCCGTTGCCTGACCAAGAAACTGCGCGAGCAGGGCAGCATGCTGGGACGTATTGTCTACAAGGAGCCGGCCAAGCAGGCGAAAGTCCCGTTCGAGGACCCCAACGAGCGCAACTTGGCAAAGGAGTGCTCCGTTAAGCAGATCCAACTGTATAAATCGCCGCAGGGCTCAAGTGGGCCAAGGATCGCCATCATGGACTGCGGCCTGAAGCTGAACCAGATACGCTGCCTGCTGCAGCGCGGCGCCTCTGTGCAGCTGTTGCCGTGGAGCGCGCAGCTGAAGGAGGAGGAGTACGACGCCCTCTTCCTCTCCAATGGACCCGGCGATCCGGCCAGCTGCAGGCAGATTGTCGAGCAGGTGCAGCGCGTTCTGCAGGCTGGCACAAAGCCCATCTTCGGCATCTGCCTGGGCCATCAGCTGCTGGCCTCGGCCATCGGCTGCACCACCTACAAGATGAAGTACGGCAACCGTGGCCACAATCTGCCCTGTCTGCATCGGGCCAGCGGTCGCTGTCTGCTCACGTCCCAGAATCACGGCTATGCCGTCGACCTGGCCAAGCTGCCCGGCGACTGGGAGGAGCTGTTCGTCAATGCCAACGACGGCACCAACGAGGGCATAGTGCATCGCAGCAAGCCCTACTTCTCGGTACAGTTCCACCCGGAGCACCACGGCGGTCCGCAGGACACCGAGTTCCTGTTCGACGTCTTCCTCGATGCCATACGAGAGCCGCAGAAGAGCGTGCCCGAGCTGATCGCATCCAGACTGAGCGTGATACGACCCGAGCCGCAGCCCCGTCCGCGCAAGGTGCTCATCCTGGGCTCCGGCGGACTGTCCATTGGCCAGGCCGGTGAATTCGACTACTCCGGCTCGCAGGCCATCAAGGCGATGCGCGAATCCAACATCCAGACGGTGCTCATCAACCCGAACATTGCCACAGTGCAGACCTCCAAGGGCATGGCGGACAAGTGCTACTTCCTGCCCCTGACGCCCGACTATGTGGAGCAGGTGATCAAATCGGAGCGGCCCAACGGCGTCCTGCTCACCTTCGGCGGCCAGACGGCCCTCAATTGCGGCGTCGAGCTGGAGCGTGCGGGCGTCTTTGCCAAATACAATGTTCGCATTCTGGGCACGCCCATACAGTCAATCATTGAGACGGAGGACCGCAAGCTGTTCGCCCAGCGGGTCAATGAGATTGGGGAGCGTGTGGCGCCCTCCGAGGCGGTCTATACCGTGGCCGAGGCCCTCGAGGCAGCCGGCCGCCTGGGCTATCCGGTGATGGCACGCGCTGCCTTCTCATTGGGCGGCCTGGGCTCCGGCTTTGCCAACAACGAGAACGAACTGAGGACACTGGCCCAGCAGGCCCTGGCCCACTCCACTCAGCTGATCGTGGACAAGTCGCTCAAGGGCTGGAAGGAGGTGGAGTACGAGGTGGTCCGCGATGCCTACGACAATTGCATCACCGTCTGCAACATGGAGAACTTTGATCCACTGGGCATACACACCGGCGAGAGCATTGTGGTGGCTCCCTCGCAGACCCTGTCCGACCGCGAGTACCAGATGCTGCGCAGCACCGCCCTGAAGGTCATCCGGCACTTTGGGGTCGTCGGCGAGTGCAACATTCAGTACGCTCTCTGCCCCCACTCGGAGCAGTACTACATCATCGAGGTAAACGCTCGACTGTCGAGGAGCTCGGCGCTCGCCAGCAAGGCGACGGGCTACCCCCTGGCCTATGTCGCCGCCAAGCTGTCGCTGGGCGAGCCGCTGCCCGAGATTCGCAACTCGGTGACGGGCAATACGACGGCCTGCTTTGAGCCGAGTCTCGACTATTGTGTGGTGAAGATACCGCGCTGGGATCTGGCCAAGTTCATGCGCGTGAGCAAGCACATCGGCAGCTCGATGAAGAGCGTCGGCGAGGTGATGGCCATTGGGCGCAGTTTCGAGGAGGCCATCCAGAAGGCGCTGCGCATGGTCGACGGCGATGTTCAGGGCTTCGATCCCTATCTGGCGGCCGTCGACAAGGACCAACTGTCGGAGCCAACGGATCGTCGGCCCTTTGTCCTGGCCGCCGCTCTGCGTGCCGGCATGTCCATCGAGGAGCTGCACGATCTGACGAAAATCGATCGTTGGTTCCTCCACAAGCTGCAAAACATCATCAAGTTCTACGGCCAGCTGGAGTCCGCCGGCAGCCAGCTGACGCCGTCCCTGCTGCTGAGTGCGAAGCGCCTGGGCTTCGCCGACAAGCAAATAGCCATGGCCACCAAGAGTACCGAGCTGGCCGTGCGCCAGCAGCGGCACGAGCACAACATCCGACCCTTTGTCAAGCAGATCGATACGGTGGCTGGCGAGTGGCCGGCGAGCACGAATTATCTCTACAACACGTACAATGCATCGGAGCACGACGTTCTCTTTCCCGGCGGGCACACCATCGTCGTCGGATCGGGCGTCTATCGCATCGGCTCCTCGGTGGAGTTCGACTGGTGTGCCGTGGGCTGTCTGCGGGAGCTGCGCAACCTGAAGAAGTCGACGATCATGATCAACTATAATCCGGAAACGGTGTCCACCGACTATGACATGTGCGATCGTCTGTACTTTGAGGAGATCAGCTTTGAGGTCGTCATGGATATCTATGAAATGGAGCGCTCGGATGGCATCATCCTCTCCATGGGCGGCCAGCTGCCCAACAATATTGCCATGGACTTGCATCGGCAGCAGGCCAAGGTCCTGGGCACGTCGCCGGAGTCGATCGACTGTGCCGAGAATCGCTTCAAGTTCTCGCGCATGCTGGATCGCAAGGGCATCCTGCAGCCACTGTGGAAGGAGCTGACCAATCTCCAGTCGGCCGTCGAGTTCTGCCAGGAGGTGGGCTACCCCTGCCTGGTGCGTCCGTCGTATGTGCTCTCCGGCGCTGCTATGAATGTGGCGTATTCGGATCAGGATTTGGATACGTATCTGAATGCAGCCTCCGAGGTCAGTCGCGAGCATCCGGTGGTCATCTCCAAGTTCATCACCGAAGCCAAGGAAATCGATGTGGACGCCGTTGCGGCCGATGGCCAAATCCTGTGCATGGCCGTCTCGGAGCATGTGGAGAACGCTGGCGTTCATTCGGGCGATGCGACGCTGGTCACACCGCCGCAAGATCTGAACGCAGAGACCCTGGAGGCCATCAAACGCATCACGCGCGATCTGGCCAGCGTGCTGGACGTGACGGGACCCTTCAACATGCAGCTAATCGCCAAGAACAATGAGCTCAAGGTCATCGAGTGCAATGTCCGAGTCTCACGCTCCTTCCCCTTCGTCTCCAAGACGCTCGATCATGACTTTGTGGCAACGGCCACGCGCGCCATTGTCGGCA
Source organism: Drosophila arizonae (assembly GCF_054131065.1). Classification (NCBI taxonomy): domain Eukaryota; kingdom Metazoa; phylum Arthropoda; class Insecta; order Diptera; family Drosophilidae; genus Drosophila; species Drosophila arizonae. Next base: position 13,750,067 of record NC_142927.1, on the reverse strand, counting down.
TGGAGGTGGAGCCCATCGATGTGCTCCACGGCGTGGGCAAGGTGGGCGTCAAGGTGCCCCAGTTCAGCTTCTCGCGTCTCGCTGGCGCCGACGTCCAGCTGGGCGTCGAAATGGCCTCAACGGGCGAGGTGGCCTGCTTTGGGGACAACCGCTACGAGGCCTATCTGAAGGCCATGATGTCCACGGGCTTCCAGATACCCAAGAATGCGATTCTGCTCTCCATTGGCAGCTTCAAGGTGCGTCGAATGAATATATGTATATAGGCCTTATATATATGTATTATATATTTTAAATATTCCTGTTCTCACAGCACAAAATGGAGCTGCTTTCCTCCATTCGGGAACTGGCCAAGATGGGCTACAAGCTGTACGCCTCGATGGGCACCGGCGACTTCTATGCGGAGCATGGCGTTGATGTGAGTATGGCTGAAATGAATTTATATCTTAACGGCTTTATATATCAGTTGCTGTAGCTTGAGTTGATCTAGACTTTCAGTTGACTCGAATTACCCTATAATCTCAGTTCACCACTAACAAAATTCAGGACTTTTTACCATAGACTAGAAACTAATTTCGCATATATCGCTTTAACAACTTCCATTGCCATTTTGTTATAAAGTCTTAGTCACACACCTAAGAGTTTTCTAGGTGTCTGCTTAAATGGCGAAAAAAAGCTTCTGTAAATCGACAAAGTACTCAAACTGCATTGAGTGAAATTAATTGCGCAGCTAAATAAGTTGGAGTGAACAAGAAAGACTAAGCTTGCATCCAGCGAGAGCGTGTGAGCGAGAGAGGACATTAAAGCTCATACGTTACGCAGAGAACAGTTACGTTGGTCTTAATGTAAACTAACAGCTCTTTTCGGCGTTCTCATACAAAGATCAACGTGCGTAATTTGAGCTTAACAGATCCGTATTATGTTATAAAACCTATCACTGTTAACTTAACATACCCTTTTGCTAATGAAATTGCGGCCTCTTCGTCCATTTCTTATGACTCTCTGAGTACTTTGATAGATCAGTGCTCAGTTAACATACCACTGTTAACTTAACAGACACCATTTCGCATTCATTATTTGCCTACTGTTAGTGAAGAAAGAATGAGAGGCGGGTACTCCCTCTTATTATTTACACGTATTTCAATGTAAGAAAACAAAAACTGATTTCCTTTTTATGTACAGACCTTAAGGCATAGATAATATAATACAGAGTTAGTTAAACAGGAGATATGCCGTGGGCCTTTATCGGGGCAGAAGCTAATCGGCCATGCCTGAAGGCCATTGTTGACTGATTGTCTGAGCGGATTTATGGCTATTTGCTAATTGAAGGCGCTCTTCACCTTTTGTGTGTTGCGTTTGAGCAGATCGCGGAACTCGTCGCGCTTCGATTCCGGCGCCAGTGTTTGCATTAGCTGCTCCGTCTTGGAGCTTAGCGTCTGCAGTGCGCCGGCATCCAGTTGGAGTCGCTGGAACAGCGAACCGAGCAGCACGTTGTTCTCCTTGGCTGATTCTGGCTGTGGCTGTTGCTGTGGCGGGGCTTCTTCAACTGTCTCTGCCTCCACAATAATGTCGTCCTCCTGCTCAGCTGGGGGCGGGGGTTGAGGCGCACGTCGTGCGGCTGGCGGCGTGGGCGGCTGCAGTGGCGTCAACTCGCCCGTGTGCATCTGCACCACATGCTCCACGAACTTGAGCGACTTGCGGCGCATGGGGCTGGAGTTGCCACTGACTCGGGGAGTGCTCTGATTGCTATGCACCATGGCCCGCTCCATGTTGCTGGCCGCCTGGCACAGTGCGTCCGTGTAGTGGTGGGCGTATTGGGAGCAGCCCAGCTGCTGGTAGAGCCGGCACAGGCGCTGCGCCTGCTCCAGGTAGAGCTGGGCATGCTGTGCATTCCGGAACTCCGTTGCCTTGGCCAGCATGGCCAGCATATGGTCGAGCAGCAGCTCCAGCAGATTGGTGCAGCGCAAGATTTCGATGCCATCATTCAGCTGCGGCGCTGTGGTCCCTGGGCCGGCTGTCGATGCACTGCTGGATGTGTGCGATGCCTGCGATGCTCGCGGCAGGAGCAGCGGCAGATCCAGCGTGATGGACTCAACGGAGCTGCGTCGCTGCTCCGCGGCCATCTTCAGCTGCTGGGCGCGCAGCATTTGGGTCTTGCGGCGCAGCTTGCCGCGCGTTCGCTCCTGATGCTGATGCAGTCCGAGCAAGCCCTGGGCGTCATGCAGCTCCTGCTCCTGATGCTGTTGCTGCTCTTGCTCCATTGGCTGCTCAACGATGGGTAGGGGATTCCTCGAGAACTTCGCCCAGCTGCGCAGCTGCACATAGTCGTGCGTCACTAGATTCTCGAGCAGGCGCTCATAGTTGAGCTTAGGATAAAAATTGTCGGCGTGCTGGAGATTGCGCAACGCCTGGAGCACATGCATCAGCGGCTGCTCGGCAATGCCCGCCATGATGGTGCGCAGCTCCATCAGCGCATCCTCGGGCACGTGCTCGAACAGGTTGCGTCGCTGGATGAAATAGTCGCTCAGCTGCTTCTTGGCCAGGCAGTCGGCGAAGGTGCGCACGAAGCGCACCAGCTTCTCGCCGAGAAACTCCTCGGGCCACTCGTTGCTGTGGCGCTCGCACTGCCAAAAGAGATGCGTGCGCAGCTGCTCCACGATGTGGCCCATCGCCTGGCACTTCTCGTTGACGAAGGTGCGCACCAGCACCTTCATGAGAAGCAGCACCTTCAGCTGCATGCGCGTCAGCTGCCGCTCCAGGAACTGCTCCGCCTGGGGGAAGACAATGCGCCATTCCAGCTCGCGGAAGGGATTGCGCGCCCGCTTCGGCGTATAGCCCACGGGCACCACATGGAAGCCAAAGGACTGGATGCGCTTGCGCATCACCGCCGTTGGCCACTGGAAGCGATCGCCCGTATGCAGATTGGTCAGCTGGGGGCGGGCGCGCAGGTTGAACTCGAAGGCGCAGTCCGGCCAGCTGTGGGGCACGTGAATAGCTGGGACCAGCTCCTCGGTGGCGGTGTAGATGCTGCAGCCCCGGTAGCTGCTCGCCGACAGCTGCGCCTGGCTGATGCCCAGCTCCTGCGCCAGCTGCTGGCGCAACAGTTCGCCAAAATAGTTCATGAACTGCTGGGAGCTCAGATAGCATTGCTGGAGAAGATCGCGGCGTCGCTGCTGCTCCATTTTGCACTGGCGGAGCACTTGCACCGTCTCGTAGCCGGAGCGGCAGCTCTGCTCTGGAGTGTGCTCCTCGTCGCTGGCACTTCCATTGCTCTCCTCGTCGTCCTCGTCGTCGTCGTCGACCTCATCGTCGCTCTGCTCCAGCCACGCTGGCAGGCAGCTGGCGAGCCGTCGTATGCAGGACTCTGGCAGCACATTGCGCTGCAGTGGCTCACGCATCAGCTTCAGCTCATCCATGGAACGCTGCGTATTCAGGCGCGCTATATACACATGGTCGTAGTCGCCCTCGCACCAGCTGCCGCGGCCCGCGCTTGAGCCCGCCCTGGAGCCCATCCTAGATCCCATCCTCGAGCCCGATCCGGTGCCCGCTCCGGCGGCCGTGCTGTAGCCGGAGCTGCCATCTGTGTAAACAGCCTCGATGTCGATGTCGCCCTCATCGCTGCTAGGACTGCTCGGGCTGCTGCTCAAACGGCGCTGCATTGGCATCGGCTCCCGCAGCTTCAGCCGCACATAGCCCAGCCAACGGCTCTGCTCCAGCTGCTGCACGTACTGCGACCGGCAGGGCGTTGTGTTGTAGTAGTCCGTCTCCAGCAGCACTTTGCACAGCGCAGCTATCGAGTCGTAGTTGGCATCATTCGGTCGGGCAATGTCCACATTCTCGAACACCACATAGGTCAGGGTCCTTTGCAACGGCTGCGCCTTGACATGGGACTTGCCGCTACCAGCCTGCTGCCTGTATGGGCCATCTCTGTGTAGAAGAAAGGAGAGTCACTTGGGCTAGGCTGGTGGGATGGGGTTGAAATTGAAAGAAATTTACGGATGATGGGGTAGAGGTCGACAGAAGTGGACAGAAAGACCAAAGAGAAGTAAGGGAAACGAGAGATTGGACAATGGAATAAGGAAGATAACAAGAGAGGTGGAGTGAGAGTCGAAGAGAAAATGTGAGTCAGAGAGAGATATCTACAGAGATAGATCTACAGAGGTAGGTATAAAGTCCAAAAAAAGTTAGGGTAGAGAGAGACAGTTCAAAGAATGAATGATGACAAAGAGAGACAGAGAGAGGAAGAGAGAGAAAACGTAGAAGGGAAATCAGAGGCAGAGATAAGAAGAGGTTGAGAAAGGAAAGGAAGAACAGAGAAAGAAAGCGACGATACAAAAGAAGCAATACGAAAGAAGAGAGAAAGCCTAAGCGGAAGTGGGATAGAAGAGAAAAACTGAAATACATGTACGAATATGTGGACAGAGGAAAGAAGAGCCAGTAGAAGGAAGAGACCGAAGGTATGGAAAAACCAAAACAAGGAGCAAGGAAGAGAAAGAAATAGACAGTTGGGATAGACTGATGGATAGATTGAACAAGAAAGCAACAGAGGAAACAGGCACAGACCGAGAGAGAAAGAGAAGAGAAGAGGAACAACAAAGTAAGAGAGAGAATATTCTAGAAGGAAACTTCGTGGTCAAAGCAGATCTTAGAGCTGACTCTGACTATTCTCAGTTGAGCTCGATGAAGGATATAAATGAGTGAATGGAATACCTCTAGGCAATCCACGAGAATCTAGAGCTTCCGCTGAGTATTCCTTAACTTACATGGGCTTGAAGAGCAGCCGCTTGGCCACGGCCGCATCGATGGCGCTGGCGTGCAGCAGACTGTGCTCGGTGAGGGTCTGGGCGCAGGCGCGCTGCTTGGCTAGGAGCTGCTCATCGATGGCGGCCAGCTCGTGCTCGAAGTGGCCAAAGAACTGGATGCAGAGCAGCAGCTGGTTCAGCACAAAGGTGTGCAGCTGCCGCTCCAGCTGATACTGCGTCTTCTGCTCGATGATGCGCTGGTGCTCCTCGCGCTGCTGCTCCAGCGTGCGGGCATAGAGGGCGCTGACGCACTCCGTGGCGCTGCTGCCGTTGCTGCCCCCAAGCAGACGCAGCTGCGGCGCCAAATTGTGGCTGCCCCGCATGCTGCCGCCGCTGTTGCTGTTGGTGTTGCTGCCACGCAGACTCCGCCGCAAACTGTTGCCATTTGCCGTACCCGTTGCCGTTGACTTAGCCTTCGCCTTTGCCTTGGACTGATGGCGACGCTTGCGCGCATTGCGCTTCTGCAGCTTGGCCAGCTGCTTCTGACGCTTCTCCTCCTGGCGGCGGCGCTGCTGCAGTCGCGGCGGCGCCTCGGCCGCCTGCAGCTGCTGCAGCGGATTGGGCAGCGTTTCGCTGTCCCGCGTCTTGGACCAGTTGCAGCCCATGAATCGTGTCTAATCGAGGAGAGAGTTCTTCAAGCAGCGCTTCGATTGCAACTGTCACTTCTTCCTAGCTGATATCGATCTAAACTGATCAAATTCCATTTTCCTGCCAATGCCAGTGTCGTCGTTGTCGTTGTAGTTGTCGTTGTCGTTGATGGTTGCCCAGATAAGATCGTCAGCGACGCATCAAATCCAATAACAACAATCAAACGAATTGCAATCGGGTTTCCTCGATCCCTCAATACTCGTTCAGCAGTCTTCTCAAGACTCTGCTCTCTATTATTTCCACTCCTCTTTCTTATTGCATTCCTCGTTGTCCTCTTGTCCGCTAGTTCTTATTCCTTGTCCCTTCCATATTCTCTCGTTGATTTACTTCATCTAACTTCAGATTTCCCACGTGAAAAGTAAACAGTTGTCCATTCATCTTTGTATTCTATTTTATAACTTATCTCTTTTCGCATCTTACATCTCTTATCTTATTTCATCTCTCTCTCTCTCTCTCTCTCTCTCTCTCTCTCTCTCTCTCTCGTGTCAGTGCATTACGCTTTTTTATCGCTTACCTCTTTTCGCTTACATGCAAATCCTGTCTATCCTCTCTTTTCTCGCCTCTCCCTTCTCTCTCCTCACCTCTGTCATTTTTCTTTTCTTTTGTAACTTATCCTTGCTTCTCTCATCTTACACATCTTTTCTCACTTCTCTCGCTCGTATTAGTTCTCGATTTTGATTGGCCAACATCTAGCATATTATTCTCTGCGCAAAGCCAATATGCCCGTTTCGCACATCCCATTGGCGAGCATAACAACAACAACAACCAATCGGCGATAAGTGTTGTTTCTTCCTACGCTTCCGGCCAGTCAAGTGGAGGCATTGTTATCGCACTTTCTGTCATGTAAACACGGCAATGGCTACAGAAGACGCATAGAGCCGGCGCGCACAGTGGAGCAAGACCAAGCTGAATGTGCGGAAACTAAGCTTTCAAGACATATAAATATAAATATCTTGACTAGATTCACTTGCTGAATAACTGAACTCAGCGCTCAGACTCAATTTAATATAACTATAATTTCGTATACCTACTGCATTTATAATTTTAGACTCGATGCTTCTAGAGATCCAGAGATCTTGGTTAGCGATCAGGCAAACTACTTTCCACAAGTTATGTCCACTATACATCTATATATGTATAGTGGATTATCTAGTTAGTAATCCCACAAAAACAAATCATAAATCACCATATTTAATTCGCCTGTCAAGCATCATCGATGATGAAATGAATATTTTCCAAAGAAATTTGAATATATTTGTTTCTTATAATCATTTTCTCTAAGTCTCGTGCTATACTTGCCGAGACTAATGGACTATATAATAATGCGATTAGAATCTAATCCAGAAACATGCATTAGAATACATAAATATTAAGTGATCTACAATCTTGTATAGTAATTGCTTTGGGAAAATGGATAAAAATTCAAGTTTGCAGCAATTAACGATTGCACGACTTAGATAATTGTTATCGATAATGTTACCTAACTGTTCGGGTATTTCTAATTTTGCGACTGTGGAATCCCCGCTTTTTTGTTTCATGATATCAAAGTGCTCTTTCTTGCTCTTCTATATGCTTTCTTTCACTTTGTTTCTCCACTGAGTTATCGATAACAATTAACTCGGATTTGGGCCTCGTTGCTAGCCTGGTTATACTGTGCACATGTAGCTTACAATGTTTTGCTGTTATTGTCGTATTTTTTATTGGCATTATTGTCAAAATACAAGTGCATTATTATGTAGCTCCATAAAGATCCAATATCTTTATATGCCCTAGGCAAACAATTGGCCAGCTAATGGCAAATGGCAAATAGCGCTGCATGACGTGGCCTTGATCTATGAGCTGTGAGCCAGTCCTAAATTGCGATATTCTTGGTTCCTTTTGCAGGTGGAGTCTGTACAGTGGACATTCGATAAGACAACACCCGATGACATCAACGGCGAGCTGCGCCACTTGGCCGAGTTTTTGGCCACCAAACAGTTCGATTTGGTTATCAATTTGCCAATGCGTGGTGGCGGTATACGCAGGTGAGTCCAAGCAAGGTCGGGATAAAGGATATGAATAGAAGATGTACCCATAAATGATATATAGATAATACATACATATAACATGAATCCAGATGATCCATATTTATATGTGTTCTCTTATTCAACTCACCTTATGTTGTTAACGCCCTTCTATGCGATTTTCATGAGCACTACTCTATATAAAGTAATATTTTGATGATCGATTCATGATATAAACATGATAAATATACATGTCTATATCATATCTTATAGCATATCTATATGTACATATACTTTCATTCATACAACTCACCTTATGTTATTATCGCCTTTCTATGCGATTTTCATGAGACTAACTGTACACAGTTGATTAATTAGACTTTAATTTGTATTTAGGGTCTCATCATTCATGACCCATGGCTATCGGACACGTCGCTTGGCCGTCGACTATTCCATACCCCTGGTAACGGACGTAAAGTGCACCAAGCTGCTGGTGGAATCGATGCGCGTGACGGGTCGCAATCCGCTCATGAAGACCCACACCGACTGCATGACATCGCGTCGCATCATTAAGCTGCCTGGCTTCATAGATGTCCATGTGCATCTGCGAGAGCCGGGCGCCACGCACAAGGAGGACTTTGCCAGCGGCACGGCCGCCGCCTTGGCTGGGGGCGTCACCATGGTCTGCGCCATGCCCAATACGAATCCCTCGATTGTGGATCGCGAGACCTTCAATCAGTTCCGCGAGCTGGCGCGCGCCGGCGCCCGCTGTGACTATGCGCTATATGTGGGCGCCTCCGATACCAACTGGGAGAATGTCTGGGAGCTGGCCAGCCAGGCGTGCGGGCTGAAGATGTATCTGAACGACACGTTCGGCACCCTGCGGCTCAGCGACATGGCCGCCTGGCAGCGCCATCTGTCGCGCTGGCCCAAGCGGGCGCCCATCGTGTGCCACGCGGAGCGGCAGAGCATGGCGGCTGTCATTCTGCTGGCCCACCTGCTGGAGCGGCCGGTGCACATTTGCCATGTGGCCCGCAAGGAGGAGATCCAGTTGATACGCGCCGCCAAGGAGAAGGGTCTGCGCGTCACCTGTGAGGTGTGTCCGCATCATCTGTTCCTTAGCACACGCGATGTGGAGCGCCTGGGCGTGGGCATGGCCGAGGTGCGACCGCTGCTCTGCTCGCCCGAGGATCAGGAAGCGCTGTGGGAGCACATGGAATACATCGATGTGTTTGCCACAGATCATGCGCCGCACACGCTGGCCGAGAAGCAATCGGAGCGACCGCCGCCCGGCTTCCCCGGCCTGGAGACCATATTGCCCATGCTGCTGAAGGCCGTGCGCGAGGGCCGGCTCACACTGGAGGATATCAAGCGCAAGTTCCATCGCAATCCGCGCAACATATTCAATCTGCCCGAGCAGCCGCAGACCTATGTGGAGATCGACCTGGACGAGGAGTGGACCATTAACAACGCCGAGCTGAAGACAAAAGCGCAGTGGACACCCTTCAATGGCACCAAGGTCACGGGTCGCGTGCATCGCGTCGTGCTGCGCGGCGAGGTGGCCTACATTGATGGCCAGGTGCTCGTCCAGCCTGGCTTTGGACAGAATGTGCGCGCCAAGATGCCGCTGCCGCAAAAGTTGGAAATGGAGGGCAGCGAGCTGCCCAGCGATATGGATGCCAACGACACCTTCACCCGTCTCCTGACCGAAGGAACCAGCACCGCTGCCCCGCGTGCCTCGGCCGTGCATTTCGTGGATGAGGCCAACGTGAGCACATCGCCGGCGGCGGGCAATTTCCTGCGTCCGGTGTCGCCATCGCCACGCCTGCGTCTCGACTCCAACACGGCACTGAAGGATTATCTGCAAAAGAGCTCGTCGTTGTCGGAGCCGAATCCCGTGGCGCACTGCTTGGTTGGCAAGCACATCCTCTCCGTGGACATCTTTGATAAGGAGCGGCTCAACGATCTGTTCAATTTGGCGCAGCTGCTCAAGTCGCGCGTGACCAAGGATCGGCCCGTCGACGATTTGTTGCGTGGCAAAATCATGGCCAGCATCTTCTATGAGGTGAGCACGCGCACCCAGTGCAGCTTCAGTGCGGCCATGCAGCGCCTGGGCGGTCATGTCATCACCATGGATCAGGTCACCTCTTCGGTGAAAAAGGGCGAAACACTGGAGGACAGCATCAAGGTGATGGCCAGCTATGCAGATGTCATGGTCCTGCGTCATCCCGAGCCGGGCGCCGTCTCGGTAAGCGAATATTGTGGATATATATTAAATGTTGTGCTTAGCTAACTCGTAATCCTTCGTTGCCTGCCACAGCGTGCTGCATCGTTTTCGAGAAAGCCGCTGATCAATGCCGGCGATGGAGTCGGGGAGCATCCCACGCAAGCGCTGCTGGACGTATTCACCATCCGTGAGGAGATCGGCACAGTCAACGGCCTGACCATCACCATGGTCGGCGATCTGAAGAACGGACGCACCGTCCACTCATTGGCCCGCCTTCTCACCCTCTACAATGTCACGCTCCAGTATGTCGCTCCGTACGGCCTGGGCATGCCCGAGAGCATTATGCGTTATCTGCATCAGCAAGGCGTCAACCAAGTGACCTTCGACACCATTGAGCAGGCGCTGCCCACTACCGATGTGCTCTATATGACACGCATTCAGCGTGAGCGCTTCCAGAGCGAGGAGGAATACCAGCGAGTAAGTAAAAATAAATGAAGTTAACAAAGTTATCTGGGAATTGACGTAATTTATTTATTTATTTTTATGCAGTGCTGTGGCCACTTCATTGTAACGCCCAAGTTGATGACGCGGGCCAACAAGCGGACAATCGTGCTGCATCCGCTGCCTCGCGTCGATGAGATCAGCCGTGACTTCGACTCGGATCCGCGTGCCGCTTACTTCCGGCAGGCGGAGTACGGCATGTACATTCGCATGGCGCTGCTGGCGATGGTCGTCGGCTGTCGCAGCACGGCGCTTTGAACGAATTTAAATGAATATTTTTTCTATTTTTGTACTTTTTTTTTTTTTTTCATACATAAACACAAATTTTTGCTAATATTGTTGCGGTTTTCTTTTTTCTATTTTAATGGTAACGGACTAAATGGCTACAGTATCGGTTGTTGCCTCGGCTAGCTGTCGATAGTCTGGTTATCGATAGCATTTCTTGGCATTGCTCAACACACGCACAAAAAAGTGCGCCAAATTCGCAATGAATTCAAATAATCATGAAAAAAAAATGTGTATTCTATACTATAATTCGCTTAAAGTTATGTTTGGCTGTGGCGGCTTCGTTGGCGCCACCACGGCATCTCAGTCTCTTGTGTTCACAATCATCACGTGCTTTCCCAGCGCTATCACTGCGTCTAATAGCGCTGAACCACAATTGCTGTGGGCCATTGATTATCCTTGTCCTTGTCCTTGTCCTTGTCCTTGTCCTTAACATCGACGCTAAGGGTCAGTGTGCTCTCCGCAAAGGCGGCATTCAGATTGCCGGCCAACTGTTGCTGCGACCTCTCCACGCTGGTCATGGCCACGGCCAATGATTTGCTGGGATCTTGCTGCTGCAAGGCCTTCCTTTTGTGGCAACAGCTAAAAGACATTTCAGCTAACTGAATCTTCATATGGCTGATGATTTGTGGAAATAATCACTTACGTTTTACGCTTGCGACATGCCACCATCGAAACGAGCACGGCCAATATAATAATGGCTGCTAATAAGCCCGACAAACCTGCCACCATGGTCATCATGCCGTGCGGTTCCCCATCCGAGGTCACCTTAGTAACTACAACAGAGAGAGCGAGAACAAGAGCGAAAGAGAGCAGGAGAGAGAGAGAGAGAGAGAGAGAGAGAGAGAGGTTAGTGATCTAGTTTGTAGCAAATGCCTAGCTGTCTGGCAGTTTTTGGCCTGATTCATGATGCACATTCGACTCAGTGTTTCAGGGCCAAGTCGCTGTTGAACTTCAACTTGTTTATAATCGGTGATTGGCTCGCCGGCTGGCTAGTTGGCTGACTGGATAGAGAGTCGTTTTATTGTCGTTTGCCTATGCCCCCGTTTGGCAATGGCCGACGCCCACAACGACGCATTTCCGCCATTGGGACAGATTACTTTCTAAGCCGGAAGCTAGGCGCTTGGTCGCGCCGGGACACTCACTTGAATCTTCGACAACGAAACGTTTGCTGTTGGGCAACGCCGAGGCCTGCACATAGCTATTTGGCTCCATTCCAAATTGTTAGCTGAGGCGAACTGCTGGAAGAGAGCAAAAAACCAAATATAAATATAAATAAAAGGCCCTGAGATTATTAGCTGCATTAACCAACACATAACAGCAACACAACTGTTATTTATGTGGCTATCTCTTGTGCATTGTATATTAACCCAGTTGCAGCAACCGCTAGCCACGGTCACGCTCGACTCCATCCGATTGTTGGCCAATCTCTCGGAGACTACTCGCGCCCGCCCACTCCCGGCCAAGCCACGCCACGCCCAGCTGTAGCTTGTGCTAATTAATCGATCTACCCAACGTATTCGTTCATCTGGCCTTATCAACATGCTACAACAGCAACAATAACAACAACAGCAGTGACAAGATTTTCGGTTTCGGTTTCGTTTTTCAATTATAGTGGAGCTGCCGTTGCCGTTGTTGCCATTGTTGTTGTTGTTGCTGCTGCTGCTGCTGCTGCTGTTGTCGCTGTCCGTGATTTAGATGACATTAATTAATTAGATTTAATTGTTGAGTGCTTGTTCTCAAACAATTAAAAAAACGAAACGAAAATAAAAAGAATTTGAGAAAGTTTCGCGCCTGGCAGCACTAGTCAACAGCATACAGATCCCAAATGCCAGAGCAGTGTTAAGCAAGGCAATTAGTCTGATCTAACAGCTAGTAATGGAAACGCTGCATTTGCAATGCGTTTTAATGGAAACATGTTGCTTTACTATACTTTTTTTTTGTTTGCTTTTGTTTTTACTTTTGCTGTCTCAATGCCTATGCCAATATTTCCGTTACCTTTCAGGAGAGCTTTTCGAGTGCGTAGTGTGCTTTTTGCATGGCAATAATAAAGCTGCAATTGATTTATGGCTAATTAAAATGATCTCGTGAGCATGTTTAAGTACGAATTACCCAATCAAAGCGAGACAAGCTGCAATCAATTTCTAATTTGCATAGAAATGGCCAACTTATGTTAATGTTCCACACAATCTAACTATGTATGTATGTATATCTTTGCATGTACACACATACGTGCATATGTGTGTATGCATGCACGCGTGTGATTATGTATTGGTCTTTAATTTATTTCAAATAAATCGGACTTATTTGACACGTGAGTGATACGATTTGGCAATTAAATGGGCAACAACCAGTTTGGTCTGCAGCCACGTGCCGCCATTTTATGACCATTCGAAATAGATAGTGAATAATAAATATTCTGCGTGAAATGCGAAATTCATCAAAAATAAATACACACACATACATATGTATATATGCAAATACAGTGGTGTATGTAAGCATGTAAAAAATATATGTATGTATGCGAGTGGCTTCAAAAGTTGTCATTTCAACGATGTAAGCATGCCTACATAAATATGTATGTATGTACATATGTATTTCCCATTTATTTTTATTCATTCTTTGTAAAAACATTTAGTTTTATATGTACGCTTTTCTTCTTCTTTCTCATTTAATGATTCGCATATATACGCACATCTAGTGGATGCTTGTGGAATTTCTAAAATTTGCAACCAATATTGATACGGAAAGAGGAACTTTTCAGTAGAACATGCACAGAATGTTAACTGTTTACAGCTTTTGCTTTGTTCATCTGGGTGCGTTATTTCAATTTCTGTTTCAGTTTCTGCTTTTTTTTTTATGGCAAGTGCTTGATTTGCATTTCAATAAAAAAAAACTATCGAAATCGTTAAGTATTCTTAAATGGGACATAGATACACATGCATACATACAATTTATTGTTATTTAACGGATTAACATATCGACGTACACATGTAAATCCCAACTAAACACCCGAATCCGATTCCAATTGGAAATGGCAATTCGTTTGCCTGTTGCGCTGCAGCCAATTGGGAGGAACGCTGGGAAATGGACTGGGTCTGTGACTGGGAAGAGGTGGGATTGCATGACAACGGGCGAAATTACTGGAGAAATGCGAGTTCGAGTTTAATAGCAATACAAATTGACATTTTATTTCATTCTTTTGTGATTTGTGAAGCTTTATATACATATTTGTGTTCTTTATAGTTGAATTTATTTAATCAGCTGTTTGTTTGCAGCGATTTGCAAGTTAATTGCACAAATTAATAGTTATAAATAACAGAACGGGATTGGGAGTGGAAGTGGAAGTGGAAGCACAGTCACATGTCCGATATATATACATGTATATAGATACATATGTATAAATGTGTGTACATATACTAAGGCAACTCTCATAAATATGCTAAAATTAGTAAATTGGCAATTGCAGCTCGCACTCTTGGTTGATCAAATGATAGCTAATCCAATAAAAAGATGACAACCAAAACAAACCATATGAAATTTGTATACATATATTGTGAATGGAGCAGGCCAATAAATATATATGTATACACTCAATCTTTGGCATTATAAAAGCTGCTAATTTCCTTCAGAGTTTGACAAGGTTTCTTGATTCAAGATGCACGACTAACAAAATACAAAATAATCAAAAAAGAGAATTTCTTCTCAATTTGCTGATTTCCTAATCAGAATTTATATTTGCTTCATACTTCCTCTATATGATCCGTACATACATCTGTCTATCTGACTTGCAAAAATATATATATATATACATATGTATATATGTATATATTCTCGGCCTCGGCTATTCAACTACTTTCTACATAATTGCGAGATGTTTCAGACCGACGCACTTGAAAGAAGTACCGAGGTGTGCCCATAAAATGTTTCGATGTAACACTGAAATATTTTTATTCGAATTTTTAATACTTTTCAAAATTCTTATTTCAAGTAGAGCGCACTGAAGTCCTTTTAATTTGTTCACTAAATGTTTGCTTACATTTTCTTAAGGATATGTTTTTTATGGTTTCTTGTTTTTTTGCTTTTATGGTTCGTTGTATTTTTTTTTTTTTGGGATCTTTAAAAATGAAAACTGTGAACTGACGTCGACGACACTCAGCGTACGACTAATGCTGGCTACGTAAAGCCCAAACGTAACTTTCGATTGCGCCAAAAGCGAGCGACGGCGACGTCGCCGTTGGCTTCGACGACGACGTCGGCATCGGCATCGGCATCGGCTTCAACTTGAACGTAGACGTTGCAAGCAAACAAACGGTTGAATGGAATGGAAATGGGAATCGAAATTGGAATTATATTCGGAAGAGAAGGCACTCGTCGAGCTGCTCTGAATTGCTCCAAGTGCGAACTTAAACTTGACTCTCCAAACGATTTTGTTTAATGAGCTTAAATCGAATTAAACGCAATGAAACTGGAGCTGACGTTGCGACATGTGCGCGAGCATATGAAAGCGATGCGACAATTCAATGTCAAGCGAGAAGCGAGAAGCGAGCAGCGAGACGCAACAAGCGACAAGCGGAGAGTCTGCTCCACACATTCATTTATGTTCCAGCCAAGCGATCAGCCCTTGCGACTCAACATTACTCATACGAGATGCGGCCCGGGATGACGTCGGGTGTAACAAGAGTTTTCGATTTCCAGCCAACTGATAAGAGCGGCAGGTATTCAGACAGTACATGAATTGTATGTTAGCTGCTTGTTGCTCAGTTATTCCTGCATTGATTCAATATTCAATGATGCTTACCTGCCCAAACCCCTGTTCCGGATTCGTTGCTAATTTCCCCAACACTAAATTGCTAAGCAGCTGATTCACTTGGCCAGCTCAGCCGACTTGGCTAGCTGCTTTTGTAATGCAAATTTTCAATTGAGGCAGAAGAGTATTTTTAGCAATTCTTTTTACAATTTTAATTCGAGTTTAATTCTATCATAAACAGAATGTACTGACGATATATGAATAAGCTGTGCGACAAAATTTGACATTTAAAAACGTTTTAATTTAGTCACAAGCTAGTAACAGCCAGAAGTAGGCGTTGCCTATACCGTAAAGTGTATACATATACATATACATATACATACTTATGTATGTATTCCTATGGTGGTTCAACAGCCAAGTTCTTTTAGTCTTGACCTTCTGCATATCTGTTTATTCGTCCATCCGTACATACGTCCGTCCATCCCTCTTTCCTTCCGTCCGTCCATTCGTCCGTATCTTTTGCCTTCTGACTAACTACCCGTCCGTCTCTCTGTCCGTCCGTCTGTCCATTCGTTCGTCCTTCCGTCCGTCCATTCGTCCGTCTAGCTTTCCTTACGTCTGTGCATTTGTCCATCCGCCCTTTCGTCCGTCCATTCGCCCGTTTATCTATCCTTCCGTCTGTCCATCCGTCCGTCCATTCTTCCGTCTACCAGTCCGTCTATCCATTCGTTCGACTTATCTTTTTGCCTGTCTGTCTGTCTGTTTGCCTATTCATCCATTCGCCAGTTCGTCTGTCCGATCGTCCGTCCATCCATCCGTTCGTCTATGCGCACGAATATATCGATTTTAAAGATGTGAAGTTCGATAAGTCGGAAAAATGCTAGAAAAAAATTGTCAAATTATCAATAGTCTTTTCAAACCCTATAAAATTGATCAACATATAAAATAATACCTATTTTCAGTAGCTTACGCTTAGATATTATGTTCTAACATCTAAAATAGTTTAGTTATTTATTTGTTTCGAAATAAGTTGAGTTTAGTAGCAAGACAATTGGAAAACAGTTTTGTTTATACTTTACTTCAAGTCGCATTAGCAATAATATATCATAGATATAATGAGCTGTTGTTGTTGCTCCCGTAGTGCCGGGCACATTTATAGATAAACATCAAATGTTTACGGTTCCATTCGCTTGAACAATATTTTCCCTATTTCAAAGCAAAAGCAAAACAGCCAAAAGCAGAGCCAAACACAAAAGCAACAAAAGTCCAAAGGCAAAAACAAAAGCAAAAGCAGATGTCAATTAAATATTACATTCATTGCACTCTCTGATAGCTGTTTATTTATTTAGAATATTAGATAAGCATACTATGTACTTATAATATGTATTATATAAATATATCTACAGTATATATGTGCATATGTATATATGTAGACACGACTCGCTCACACGATTGACAGCGATTCTATTCAGGATGTTAAGTAATAGTTAGCTTATCCAGATGTCAATTAACATCTGCCATTTAGCTACTGCGTTCATCTCAGTTCCTGATAAAACAAAAGCGAAAATTCGAAACTGTAATAATAATTATTTTTAATGCTGTGTGAAAAGCTATTGAAACTGTGTTATTATTTTTATGGCTGTTCGAAAATCTAACTGTTACTTAATGTAATATAATTTGTTGTTTTCTATAATTCAGCTCGATCAGCGACGATTCTATATATATATATGTATATATATAGATATCGAAAACAAACAACATTCCTATATATACGAACAGGTATAAATAGATCTGTGACGTTGTTAATCAACGAAAATTTAGAACATTGTAGTCGACTGCCTAATACTCGCTTAAAAGCAAAAAACGACGCTTGAAATCTTTAAGGCCAAACTTTTTTATAGTTAACATAATCAATTATTGCTGCTACTGTAACAGTTCCTATTATTTCTAAAGAAAATGTGATATGAAGTTATCCAAAGTGAAATGAAATACCTCTGATTATACAGAAACCCAGATGGTTTATTATTCGTTCAATCGAGCTAACTCAGTTACTGATACTCAGACTTTACAAGAATTTCGGACGGACTCGAATCAATGTTAAAGTCCATGTTTGAATCTTATAGTCTCTTTTTCTCTCTTTACCCATCTCGTTCCCGTATTTTCTCTATTCATTTATCTGTCATCTTCATTTTTCTTCCCTCTATCTCCCCCTCTAATCTCTAATGATCTGCCGTTTCTTTCGCCGATATTCTTGTTTCGTTATATATGAGCGGGTATGTAAATTCTTTACACTCAGCATGGGAAATAGTAGAGAAAGTCGAGTTAGTCCAATTGTAATCTTAACGCGTAATACGCTCTATGGGCAAATCAGTTTTGCTCTGCTTGGGAAATTTTTTTGGAAAATTGCCTCTGCCACTTCAGAGAACGTATACATAACAAATACATATATATTGTATGTCTCTATATGTACACATGTGCCTGCATATATCAAGCTTGCCAAATACAAACCTTTGAATTGCGTTGTTTATGGGAATATATACATATATTTAAATACAGTTGATTATTGTCTTTTGGTTATGTCAAATGCCGTTTTTTATAACTTAATAGATGTATTTATTATGCAGGGGACAGGAATTCGTCACATTGTTTAAGCGAATCGCACTTGTAATTTTAATTGAACAAAATCTCTTCAATTGTTGTTTGCATGCGCAAAGTATTTCTCTGTTTCTTATTTATCTGTATCTTATTTATTTGAATAATAAAGCAGGAATTCACAAAATCTTTTTAAAACATGTATATTTTTCTTCTGAATACAGTATATAAAAACACATTGATTTCTGTCGGCATTTAAACACTCTCCGCCTCAACGGCATCGGCCTCAATGAGCGCACAGAAGTGTTCGTACTAAATATTTGTTTTTATTTTTGCTTCTCTTTTTTTTTTTTTTTGTTTTTGTATTTGTTTGTTGTTTTAATTTAGATTTGCTTTCTCAAAAGACATTTTCTAAGTATATAGTACACAAAACTTTTAAGAGACGCCACTCGGGAGAAGCCAAATAAAATAGTACAATGAATGTTTTAAGCTATTTATGTGTTTATATTATTTGTAATAAATCAGGCTGCTTATTTGTAATTTATTTGGGTTGATCATTATGCATTGCATTTGTTTAAATATTTATTTTTAATATATTTAAATTATTTATATTCATTTGATTTATTTTTGTATTATTTCATTCATTGAAATCTTCATTGGCCGTTAAATGTTATCGTTCATAGCGATAGCTGCCCATGATGGGCGTTCATTAATTGAAATTCAAATTAATCGATAAATGCGCTTCACTTCCGCATTGCTTCCAGCTAAAGCAGTGGCGCATGCGTTACAGCTGCACGTGCAAGAATCGTGACAGAATTGGCAATTCGTCAAATGCCATCACTAGATAACTGTGCAAGTCCACCAAACTGTGTAACTAAGAAAGCGTGCACATGCTAAGCTGTGTGTATGCGCACGTGTGTGCGTGAGGGTGCAACAACTGTTACAACATTCTGACACATCACAGATGCTTCGTTAGGCTACAGTTAGCTAACGTTGACGTCAACGGGAAGCTATTGTGACGCCAGCGCAGTAGCAGCAGGCAGCAGCAGTTGCATCGGCGACAATAATAATTGATTTTGATAACAGCCAAGTTAATTTTACCGTCAAACAGCTTACCTCTGCCCACAGCTCACACCCCTCACTCCGCACGTCCAGCGCCAGCCAAGCTGCTAAACATTTGCCCACTCCCACTAAATACAAATTGCCGTTGCGGCTGATAAATTACACTAATCGCTGTGCTACGACGCCAGCGGCGACGACAACATCGACATATGTACATGTATGTATGTATGCATGCCTCTATATGTATGTGTGTCTGTGTATAGCTGTATTTGTTTTTGCATTGTTTGCGTGTCTCGATAAATCTTCGCTTTCGGCTCCGTCTCTCCCTTTCTATCGCACGCCAAGCACGACTTGAAAGCTCGCTAAACAGGAAAGGAACACAAAGTGCCGTAAGTGCCGTTATTGAAATTCGACCGATTCTATGCATGCGCGCAAACACACAGAGCGAGAAACATTTTAAATTGATTTGTTTGCGACTGCAGAAGTTGATAAGTTGCTACTTGGCCTCGACTGTAATTTTCCAAATAACTTTTGCCAAATACGTTGTATTTGAATATTATAACGTATGCATATACAAATACACTGCCAGCGAAAAGTTATTGCACGCACTGGCTGTGCTACTGCTGATAAATTATCTGATAATTTATCAACACTTTCCTTGCCGCCCCCTCCCGCAAAACAACTCTTTTACAAACTCCAAAAAGTATGCTATTTTTTATATGATGAGCTTTGCTGCTTAATTAAATGAATTCATTACGCAGCTGTAATCAATTTGAAACCAAAGCAGTTCAGAAGGTAAATACCAGGGCTTTCCTAGATATCCCCAACATGCATGAAGTAAAGTCAAGTTGTTGGGCGCATTTGATGGGATTTTGATGGGTTTTCGGGCTGTGTCCTTTTCTCATTATCTCAGCCGTTGTCCAAATAGTGTCAGCATGAAAGTTCAAACTCGAATTCGGAATCCGAAGCCTGAGCGTTGAACATAACGAAGTAAACTGCACGCCAACTGGTCCCAACTACAGCGAATCGATGCTACCCTTTTTGTTCCTATTCATTCCGAAGTATTCCCACCAAGAGGTTGGCTTTGGTGCGCTTCCAGCCGCAGCAGGTGCAGCCGCCGAATCTGGGGCTGCTTGACTGACGCCTGCATTGGCTGTCGTGGACTTGGATCCCTCACGCTTCAGGGCGACCGCGGATCGGGATCGCTGGGCCGCTGTATTGGCGACGGGCTTCACTCGCGACACAGATTCCTTATTCCCGGTGCCGATATTGGTGACCGCACTCGTCTGGATGGTTGCGCTCGATTGCTGTGGTGTTGGTGCCAGGCTCTCACTTCCATGGTTCCGCCGGCGTCTATCGCCGCCGAACAGTTTACCCAGGTATGGCATGCACATGACTTTGAATGTTGGGCGTTGGCTAAACAGAAATTTAGATTTTCGTAAAAGGTCGAAATGTTAATTTAGTTCGATCTATTTATCGTATGCCTTGTATGATGTAATCTGAAATCGTTTTCATCTGTCAGCTTAGGTTGTTGATTGCTAGCGCACGGCTTACTGTGACAGGCAAGCTGAGGGCGAGAAAGAGAGAGAGGGAAAGAGGTGTGAGAGAAATATGGAAACGGAGAAATATAGAGAAACTAAAAGAAATATAGAGAAAGAAGAGATAGGGATGCACAGAACAGGACGCAGGAAGTGGAACATACAGAGAGAGAGAGATAAATAAAGAAGAAGAAGAGAAAGAAGAAGAAAGAGATCATAAAGAAAGATAAATAAAGAAAGAAAAGAGAAAGAGAGAGAGAGAGAGAAAAAAAAACACATAGTGAGAGCGAGGAAGAGGAAAACCAAAGGCCTAGCGAATCTAACAGACTGAAAAAGAGAGGCGATAAAAAACTAAGAGTCTAAAAAGATATAGAAACTGGGAGAGAAGGGAGAGGAAAAAAGAGGGATTGACAAACAGACAGACAGAGAGGGAAAGGGAATAATTATCAGGGAGAGGGAAAACAGACAAACAAAGAGCGAGAGAGCCATAGAGAAAGAAAAAGAAAAACTCAGGGACTGAGAAAAGGATTGAAATTGAGGGAGAAGTTAAAAAAGGAAGAAAAGAAGAAAATGGTAGTAAGAGACGATTTATAAATAGAACATTGAGTAAACATAAATAGAGAATTTTCGATCTTGTGAAGACAGAGCCGAACCACTGTGCAGCTGTTGCCGCAGCCATCGCTGGGGGGCAGGCAGCGCTATTTATAGACGCGTTGCATCCGCAGCGTCTGTGCCTCGGCGCCTTTGTGCATCTGTGCTGCAGCAGGCACAATGCGTAGGTTAGTATCTTACGAATCGGCGTGCAGCATCGATGGCTTCACTTGGCGTACGGCGCATGAATCAGCCGCTGGGCATCCGGGTCTGCTGCTGTCGCATTTGTACCTGCATCAACTTTGGCTTTGTGCTCTCGCCGGGCGGCCTGCTCAAGCTGATGCAGCTCGGCCTGGCCACGCTGTGCGAGGGACTGCTGATACGCTACGGCGTGCCATATGCCGATTCCATTGGCCAGGCGCTGACCAGCTTCTTGGCCACAACGGGCCACTGCTTCACCACCACGGGCATACTGCTGCTCTGCTATTGTTTCTCGGACAAGTCCTATGGCCTCATACGTCAGTCCCTCTTTGTGAGTAGCCGCATTCTTGTATATCTAACTGTGTGTAGTCTATAGTCTTTGGCATTGGCAGGAAACACTGTTCCATGGCCTGGCCAGCTGCATGTACTTCAGCTCAGCCAGCTACATGGGCTTCGCCTGCGTTGTCTGGCTGCATCCGCAATTTCTAGTACGTCCCGGCTTCTGGGCATATCCGGCCATGACTGCCGCCTACGTAAGTATTGGCCATAGCTTAATTTGAATATACATATATATATATATATTATCTATTATATTCTTCTATGCAGTACATGGGCTATGCTGCGGGTCTCCTACATGCTATCGACGCCTATCTCTCCTTCAAGTACTTTCGCAGAGCTAGCTAAGAGTGATGGGCTTTAAGGTAAGCTAGATTATGCTTTTAAAAACACCCGACATGAACTTAAAGGTTAGTTAAAGATGCTCCACTAACTGATATATAAACTATGTGTAATATGTACATATATTTTACATCTGACTTTTACTATCTCTCTCTCTCTCTCTCTCTCTCTCTCTTTCTCTTTATAAGCGTGGAAAATTTTGCAAATTTTTAAAAAGTTGTCTGATTTTGAATTTCCAATTTTAATACATAAAGCCCAATTTAAAAATATTAATTTATACTTAACTTCAACCATCATTAACTAATTTTTTGTTCTCTCCTTCTCTTTCTCTCTTTACCATTGAACAGTTTATCCAGCCCAGACGAACTCAACTATGCAACGACTTAATCTAGAGTTAAGACATATACTTATACACATATATAGATGTATTTATATATACTAAGACTTTTCGCTGACTGATCTCTCCTATAAAGATGTCCAAGAAATTCGCATTTATCATGCAATTACAGTTTATATATGCATTTATGCAATTAGGTACGTTAAATGTATTTAAATATAGATAAATATGAGCGCAAACTCGTATTTAAGGCACCATTAGTTGAGAGATTTACAATAAAAGCATTTAAGTATATGTAAATTTGTATGTAAATGGACTGGTTCGCGTTTATACATATCTTGGCCAGAATGATGGCCGTTAGCACCGTCTAAGCCATTTTATTGGCCGCTTTGAATTTCCTAAATGGATAAACAAAGTCAATATTAATAATAATTATATTTATATTAATATTAGCTTCAGCTCGTACTTAAGCTGCTTCAGCGCCTGGCTGGTCTCATAGTCAGCCTTCAGCAATCCAATGCGCACCCAGCGCGGACGCTCGTGAATCACCTTGTGTATGAGAAACTTGAGGCCCAGCAGCAGATGCTCGAAGATGACAAAGGACAGATCCGGTATGGAGGGCAGCCAATGGGCGAAGAATTGTCTGACAAAGAGAGCAAGCATATATATAGTGAGAGAGAGCGAGAGAGAGTCAGCTATAAATTTACTTGACATTCGGCTGGAGAAAGAGCAGGCCGCAGTTGCTCAGCAGCGACATCACAGAGAGCAGCTCGAAGGCCAGCTGCCAGGCGCCAATGTTCTTGGCACGACGCGCGAACGGACGCTTGAAGATGTTACACAGCTTGAACATGTCGATGTGGACGGCGAACACGTTGTTGATCAGCGCACCGATGGCGGCAAAGGGCGCCACGGCCGCAAAGAGCACCACGTAGCCGAACTGTATGCAGACCTGCAGATAGTCCTCGTAGGTGGAATGGTACTCATCGAGGCCGGATTCGTAGAATGCTTGCTCGTAACGCGGCTTGTTGCTGATGCCGCGCAGCTTCTCTGGCTCGATCTCCTTGTGGCGATACTTGGCATACTTCTGTCGCAGCACCGCCATCAGTGGTATGCCAATCTCCTGTGCTATGCACACCAATTGGAAGATGAGCAACTGCATCATTAGCTGGTACTTGAGCTGCTTGAGATCCTGCAGCACGAACGCAATATAAAACTGGGAGAAGAAGTTGTTGACAATCTCGAAGAGCATCAGCTTATTGACCCGATGCCGCTCGTACTGTGACCTGGTGCGATGATTCTCCAAATTGGTCAGGAATGTGGCAAGCTTTTCGTATGCCCACGAGAAGATCGCTATCAGCATGGACTGCACAATGACGGGTATATAGAGCAGCCAGGAATCCGCCCCGAAATCGGCCAGCACCTCGGCCTCTATTTGAAACTGATACAGAGCAAACCAGGCGGCAGCCACCACACAGCCCAGCACCACCGGATACGAAATGCAATACATTTGCAGGTACGTATAGCGCATCGGATAGTGTAGAGTCATCTTGCCCGTTATCGGATCCGGCTTCAGTTGGCCGTGGTAACCAGCGCGCGGCTTATCCAAGCTGCTCATCTCAATGGTGCCCCAGCGATAGGATAGACCAGCACATCGACGCTTCCACAGTTCCAGAAATATCTAAAACGAGGAGATGAAAATGAGATTCAACGGGAAATCCAGATTTGATCACTCACCGTTGTCCAAACCACATAGAAGCTGCACACGAGCGAAAGATTGAGATTCATGAGGGATTGCAGTATGCCAAACACAGCCGGAAAGATCAGGGCCTTCGTATAGAACTCAATGAAGGCAAAGTACAGGCCAATGCTGGAGCCAAAGTAGTTGCGTATCTCCTCGATGGGCAACGTTGTGCGTTTCAGGTTGAGATGGAAGCGATCCAAATAGAGCTGGAAGACAAAGGGGAAAGTGGATGATAGTCGCGATACTTTCGATGAAGAGATGTAGAGGGAGTCCTCCCATTCCAATTGATCGGTACATACGATATCATGCAATGGAAACATGTCCTCGATGTAGCCTTTCTGTATGTAGGATCTTATAGCCGGCTCCACCACATCCTTAATCAGCACAGGTGTCTCGCAGTATTGCAATATTTGCTCCTGCGTCATGCCCGGCAGCAGGAAATCGGAGACACAGCCATAGTTGAACTTTTGCATGCTGCCCGTTGTTGTCATCTTCTCCAGCTCGGCGGCATCGGCCAGACGAAGCAGCGTATCCAAGCTGGCCGACAGATACAAATACTTTTCGGTTTTGCTAAAATATGGTCAACAATGAAATATATGATAATGGTAAATGCTAATCCTAATAGAGGTTTACCTGACAATTTCCAGTGTGGTTTGTATATCAAACTCCTGAATGATCTTCTCCACATCCTGGCAGTGGCGCAGCTTGGCCTTCTCCGTGAATATGATAACTATGTACGTCTGCAATAGATATGAAATACCTGTACTCATAGCATATATGTACATATGTATGAACGCACATACATATAATAATTCATTATTGCACGCAGACTAACCTTGCCAAATGTCTCCGCTTCTTCGTCGTCGTCGATGACGTCGATGGTGCCATGTTGCGAGCGCTGTCTCTGCAGCGCCTCGAGCTTCAAACTGCGCTGCCGGCGAAAGAGCTGATTTTCGATAATGTTTCGGGTGCGTGGACCTGGAATAATAAACAGTTGTATATAAACAGTTATATATATATGCACATATATCACATCTATAAACTACTTACTCTTCGCATCTTCGGACATTGTCTATGATGAGTCGTCGCCGTTGCCGCTGCAAATGCGAATAACAATGCCAGAATTTTGCCAAAGCGGCGAATAAAGTGTCTCACTCATGCACACAGACACGCACACACACATGCATACACATTTATTTTTCTGTATAATTATTAGGTTTGTCCCAATGCCAGCAAGAAAAATGTTTTAATAACGCCAAAACATTTCAAAACGTGGCCAGTGCCAGAGATCGTGGCTATTTTAGCATTTCTCTGGTTATTGCCGGTTTCTCTTGTTCTATCGCCTCTATTGCGCTCGCACTCGCACTCGCGCACGCATATGCACACATAAGCAGAACTGCGTGTGTGTTTGGTGTCGCACTTACTCACGCTGTGACGTCACAATGCCAAGCCGAACAGCTGATTGGAGAACTGTTTATACGCAGCTTTAATGGAGAGTATGTTGATCACATTGGGCCAAGCAAAAAAGTCTACAAAAATTAGTAAGTTTCTTAAAGGTTAATATTATAATATGTATATTGTCATTTATTTGTATGAATGTTTAATAATTTGTAATTGTACATGTATAATAGATTTTTAAAAATTAGTAATTCTAGATAACATTTTCGGGGTGTGAAAGAGAAGGGATATGCCTTTGTGCGTGATCTATGCAATTTTGTTTTAGTTTTGTACAAATAGTATCCCTAATAATTAATATTATTAACAATTCGGCTTATTTATTTAATATTCACCACTATGCAGCTAGCTGTAGCTCTGATTCTGTTTCTCCTCAAGATTTAACAAACATTGTGTATAGAATGGAAACATAATTATCATAATATAAACTACACATAAAAACGGTTCAGACAATTTACAATTGAAACATACATATATGTAAAGACGAGAGGCATTGAACTACTTCCAAATCACAGTCACATTCGTATCCTTTTCAATATCCTTCTCGATGGTGAACGGCGAGAGGCCAGTCTTGCAGCAAATCTCATCGAAACTAATCAGACCCGTGTACATCTTTTGGCGGCCCGATGGCACCGATCCGGTAAAAACCGGATACTTCTGTATGCAGCGTATAAACTTATGCTGCAATCCAAAGATAACCATCTTGCGTTCATCAATATTGTTGTCCTGCGGACAGAGACGCTGGCAAATGGCACGAAGCGTAACGCCGTGTGTCATGGACGCATAGAACTGGAAGATTCTCTGAACGCTGGGCAGAAGTTTATCGGGTTGGAGTGCCACGTATTTTCGACAGGCATTACTCAATGCTGTGCTCTGTATGAGTTTCTTCAGATTTTGCGTCATATAGACATTGCTATACTTCAATATGGGCAACAATTGCACGACTCCGTAATAGACCAAATTCTGTATGCACGATTTGACCAAATCCGTTTCCACATCCGCCTCAGCAGCTATGCGAGCCACGTGATTAATGCCATTGATATACGGCAATATCTACAAGCAGACTTGTGGAATAAATCTGAATCTTTTTAGATTTTTAGATATATCACACTACCTGCTGTGTGGTTAGGTCCCAGTTTTCGAGTGGAGTATCTCGGAGATTGGCTAGCAGTAGGGGCACCATGTGATCCTTGACTGGCGGCGGATCTGGCTTATGCATCACAATCTTTAAATATATTGTATTATCTCCCTCAACGATGGTCGCCACTTTGCGCTCATTCAGATCCCGGAGGACAGTCTCAAAGATTTTTTGCAGGCGCAGTTTGTCGTCTTCGCGTGATAAAAAGCACGATTCCTCCTCCATCATAATCAAGTACTCAGATAGTTTCTTAACAACGGGCTCATATTGCACGGACCGAGCACGCGAATCGCAAACGAAGCATAGATTAAAGAGGAATGCATTACGTGCATATTTCTGCTGGTCCTGTATGCCGACTGGGTAGCCAACGATTTTCACCTCCATCGCATTCACTGTCAGGATGCAGCGCTGCAGATGCTGTTTGGGTATAATGTAAACGTTGATGGCATCGAATACCTCTTTGGAAATGTAATTCTCTGGCACCTTTTAACAAGAACATGTTGTTCCAATTATTTATTTTATTTTTTCTATTATTTGTTATTGTCATTGTTGGTGGCGTACCTGACAGCTGATTTTGCAGCCAGCCGTTGCATGGAATTCGCTTAAGAAAATACAGCGTATTTTGCCTTCGGTGCTGCCGGGGCTAACACCTTCATTTGCGTGGGAGTGCATTGTTATTGATTGCACCTGCCACGCTCATCGCACTTTACAGATTTTTGACAATCTAGCAAACCTATTTCCACACAATATGTTTCCATTCGCGATTGTAAGCTAACCAACCAGAGGCAATCCCACATATATATATATATATGTACATATATATAAATATGTATATGCGCAGATATTTTACTCTCGCTTGATTTTGCTCTCTCTGCGCAGCACGTCACAAAATTCAGCATTTACAAAGATTTGACGTGAGTCTGGCAGATATCAAAATAAATGCTAGCCATACTGGTATTGTTATGGATAACATAACCAATTTCATATTTCATGTCGACATTGCGTCTGCGATACAATTCGGTGTTTCAAGCCAACCATTAAATTGTGACGGAGTTGATGATCGGTTCACTCCTATAAAAAAAAGATTCACTGATCTCTCAAAAATTCCGAAGTGAACCAGTTCCATCAAAGTGATCTATGAATTACTTGTATTGTTTGACGACTAAAATTTACTATGCGATTTGTTTTCATCGTACATTTAAACATTAAAAATAACTTCTTGAAAAAATTTTCAAAATTTATTTAAATCAATTATTCAATTTTAACGGCGGCGAGGCACCGTCTCCAAGAATCTTTATGAGCACAAAGAAGCTGCCAATATTATACGTCACAACAAAACAAAGAATCAGTTGGAACATTTGGGAAAATTTCGAAGCATATTTCAATTTTTTTTTATTATTAACATAATATTTTAATTTATTAATATCATTTTAAAATTTTATGAAAAAGTAAAGTGCTTTTAGCTATCCGGCAAGGCCATATCATAAGTGACAACTGACAAGTGCTTTAAGCGCTGAATCCGATTGCCGGCATTTGTTTTTATCGGACAGCGATTGTTCCGATACTCGTGCCTTCGTCGTTTCTTTGTAAAATTACCTCTGCAAGTAAATTTGCACAATTTAGCAGTAAATAAAGTTGGGAAATGACGAATGAAACCACAAATGCCGCTGACCGACTTAAGCTCGGTCCGCGTGAAAATGTTACGTATCCCATAGTAATGAAATATTGCGGACACTGCTCCATGCCAATAGAGGTAAGTGAACTTAAGCCCATTTTCGAAAAGTGTATCTGTTCATTAAGGAAATGGTTTTGCAGTACTGCGAATACTATCCCGAATACGACAAATGTAAGGAATGGTTGGAGCGCAATCTGCCCGATGATTTCGAGCGCCTTAAAATTGAGGAAGAACAGGCAGCTGCTGATGGCACAGACGATGACAAGAAGCGTCAAAAACGGGGCGGCAAGGGTCTGCTGCGCGTTAAAAAGAAGGAAGATGTCCCCAAACGCATTTGTGTCTCCCGTGCTGCCCGCGGCAAAAAGAAGTCGGTGACAGTGGTTACCGGATTAAGTACCTTTGGTAGGCAGTGTTACGCTTGTAATTGTGCATGAAAAGACTTTATAAAATGTCTCATCCATTTGCAGATATCGATCTGAAAGTGGCTGCCAAGTTTTTTGGTACGAAATTCGCTTGCGGATCGTCAGTGACTGGAGATGATGAAATTGTCATTCAGGGCGATGTTAAAGATGATTTGTTTGAAGTTATCCCCGAAAAATGGGCTGAGATTGATGAGGATGTTATTGAGGATCTTGGCGATCTGAAGCGTTAATCGAAAATATAGCTGCCAATAGCAATTATTGTCCTGCTTAAGAAGTGTGCTTATTTTATACGCATATTACTTCAAATAAAAAATGATTTAATCTCTCTCTAGTATATATGTATAGTTTTTTATGTCGGTGCTTGTTGGTTAGCTTGTACCGGTTCCGTGGTAGTATTCGAGAAGTGCTTATGCGTTAGCTGGATGATAGCCTCGTTCTCCTCGTCAGTGAGTGGGACTTTATTATCGTCAATAAGCTGCAAGAAGATAAGTGCAAAACATTTAATATTTACAAGTTTATCTTAAGAGCATAGATGTGTTTACCAGTTGTGTATGCAGGGCACTGGTGGGAGGATCATTAACCATTTGAAGCTGCTCATGTGGCATCAGCCTATAGATGGCCAAGTCACACAGATAGTTTTTAATGGATTCACGTGTTTGTGTTTTACAAGGCGATTCTTCCAGGTACTGTAGAGCCTCGTACGTGACCGTTGCGAGATTGTGCATACCCCATTTCTTTTTGGTGCCCTTTATATGTTGTAGTATTTGCATCACCTCAAAATTTGTGATATACGAGTATGTGGCATTTACCCTATTAATATTTGCACGGATTAATATTATTAACTAGATCGTTCAATATCTTACTTACGTCTCCATGCTGCTTAATTAATTCATAGCCATAAACAATTTGTAAACAAGCACGATAACCACACACGAGTTCCACCGATTGGAAGTGGTATCGACCATTAAGTAATCGATGAAAACATTTCCAAACACGCACGAGTATCGGACAAAAAACTGTGCAGAAGTATTGGCGCGAATAACAAACGTTTCGATTATTATTAAAAGTCACACAAGATTATTAAACCGCATAGTAGGCGTGCTAACATAGTGTCACATTTGTTTGAAATCCAAGTAGCTAACAAATTTATAGTCATATTCGTTTAAACCCATTTGTTTTGTGTAGGGCTATACATCGATTTTTCGATAAATTTTTTTTTATTTATTACAACTCGGCTTTTGCTCTTTAAACATTTTTTTTCCAAATTCAGTACCAAAAATATAATGGGGGTCGCGGATACAGATAAAAAACCAACCAAAGACACAATTGACGTTAGGGTCCCAAGGCCCAGATATCGCTCACTCTTTAAGCGCCGCACAACGCAATTGAGCACGTCTTATTTGCACTTCAACTTGTGCAGCAATTTGCATCGGCAATGGAATCGACGCCGCATGCGTCGCCTAGTTTTGGCCGATAAGAGTGACTCCTTAAATCGTCGCAAGGATTTTAAACAGAAGCTGTGGTCATATTTCATCTACTCGCTGATGCCCATGCTCCTGGTCATAGGCTTCAGCAGCTTTATGACATATTATCAAAATGCAGAAGTCTTCACGAAGTTCATGCAGCGTTACACTACTCAATACCAGGCCACCGTGCACAACAAGCTTAACTATTGTGACCGCACGATGCCGTTGCAGGACATGTTTGAGCACATCCAAGGCGCAGTCATCAATCAGGAGATAGCGTTGAAGCAACTCGAACAGGCTCTGGCCAACCAAAGTTTCCAATCCATTGCGCTAGTCGGCACCTCGGGTGTGGGCAAGACCCTGACAATGCGCAAACTATTGGAGAAATATCCGTGGCCAGAGAATGTTCAGACCATTGCATGGAACGACTATGAGCTGATTGACAACGACGCGCGCTACAAGGCCGTTGGGAAAACTTTGGGCAATCTGGCGCATTGTGGTCGAAACTTAATCATTATTGACAACATGGCCATGTGTGATTTGGAGTACATGGCATCAATAAATAGTATGGTGCAGTCGAACTCCAAAGTGGCCAACGGCACCAACGACTCTGACAAGAAGCATCTGACCATCATCTACGTATTCAATGTGAATAGCATGTTACCCGAGGAGCTCTACAGTGAGCAGCTGAAGATGCTGAAGCAGGTGGAGACCACAGCAATGATAGTCTATCGCATGTTTGGGCCCAAAGATCTGGAGGCCTGCGTGCGTCACGAGCAGCGACTGTTGGACCTCAAAATGGATGAGCGTCATATCGAAGACATGGTCAATACAACCGATGTCAAAATATCTGGCTGCAAGACCGTACGTGCCAAGGTTCTGGTCCTGGGACATCCTCTAATGACGGAAGAGAAGATGCACAACAAGTTGAAATTCATTCCGGATGAAGGGCAATAGCTTTCCCAATTTTCAAGTAGTTTAGTTTTAGTTCTATATATATTAGCTTAAATATTGTCTTTTTGGCATTTAGTTTGTTAAACAAAAAAAAAATCTTAATTTAGGGTTTAGAGATTAGGGGCAAGATATTAGGTATTACAGTCCGCTAAAATTCGAGTGTTACGTAGTATCTGCATGTATGCTTGTGATTGCACTAAAGACTCTAAATTATATTTCGATTATAGGTTTTAGATTATATTATTTAGGGCATTTTAATTATAGCTTAACATGAAGCTCATTAGAGTTTCGCGATCGCTGGACAACTGAGACTGAGAAGCCTTCTGCGTATAAGTTCCTAATGTAATTCAACATCTCTGATTGTGATCATACTTTAACTCTAGTGATAAATAAAAAAAATTACAAGGCGAACTGAATAAAAGTGTATTTATATGTGAATATTTAAAGAAGTCTTAATTTTTGGGGCCGGTATCCGAAGTGTAACAGAAATTTAAATACACACACGACATATAGCTATAATTTAGGTTCTCTAGTTTTAAAGATATTGAAACTGATTGTCGGTAAGTTTTTATCGATAACATGAAAACAATGTTATCGTTATCGTTTTTAAAACACAAACTTGCTCTGCAAGTGACATACACGGTCTTTAACTCTTATACTGAGGCCGATGCGTTCATACATATGCACGGACAGACAGACAGGCAGGCTGGGCTAAATCGACCCAACTGATCAAGCATTGTATATACATATATCTGTCCCATTATGGAGCTCACGCCTTCTCTTGCCTGTTACATATATTTACCAACACTATTATACCCTGATTTGACATTTCAATGAGTTTTAAAATGGGAATTTGAATCTTAGGAGCACTGGTGAATAGAGTCGCAGCATTGTCTGCCTTCAAATTTGGAACCGAGTATGTATATAGTATTTTGTTAAATTACAGTATGTTACTTGTTTGTTAGAATCCCTTCTTCTCTTGTCTTCAAAATTAAATTTCGTATATGTTTCGACAGATCTCTCTAAATATAACCATTTTTTCATTCTGTTTTATCAGTAAGCAAAAGAAAATCTCTTGAAGTCGTGTGAAAAAGTGACGAAAATCTGCAGTCCAAAGGAGAGAACGGTACTCCGCGTTGGTCGTACATTCCGAAAAAACAAAAATTTATATAACTTGAGTATATAAGTATTTTATATAATTTTTCTGACCGACTACATATATATTGAGTTGGCATAACAAAAAGCAAACATAAAAAAATATAAAAAAAAATCCTGAAAAAGTTGCAGCATTTACATAGCTCCTTGAAGATGGCCCAATATGAGGAAATTGGAAATGTGAACATCTGGTGGTTCCCCGAGGACTTTTGCCAATCCCGCTTTGGGGACTATCGTAAGAGCGGAACAAATTCTTGCACCCTGATCTCTTTAATATTAGCCGATAAGGTGTCCAAGATGCCAAGTCTCAGCCAAAACGTGAAGGAGCTACCGGAAAAGGCCTGGGATCTCATTGGCGATTCGATCAATGAGGGCAATATTGTCTATCATGATCAAATTTCGGCTAATCTCAATATTAATATACCGGATGCTATGGCAGCTATACGCTCTCATCACAAGATCAACTTTCTCCTCGAGGAATGGTTCTTCACCCAGGTGGGCTCCGATCCGCTTAGCCCAATGATTGTCGGCGTTGAGTTGTCACGCATCTTTACCACTACTCTGGATGCCATCAAGCAGGTCGACGGCGGGGAAATGCCGTCCCAGCTGTTTGCTGCCATCGTCGCTGATTGCCGCACCGTCATAGTGAGCATCGACCTGCGTACCTCGATCGCATTCATTGTCGATTCGCATCAGCATGGCAATAATGCTGGTGCCTTCTTTGCCCAGAGCGACGCGCATTATATAAGCGATTTAATGTTCTGGTTCATCAGCATGCTGGATCATATCTTTTCCAGTCATCCGGCTATCTTTGAGATATCCTTTCTGTGTGCTATGCCAGATATCGCACTTCGAATTCCTCCAGCTGTCAAGCAACACGCCAACAATATTTGCAAATTCAAAAAATCATCGAAGACAGCCTAGCTCTTCCTTGAGTCACATTGTTAATTTCACTTGAAACAAATTTCCTATCGAATTTGAAGACCCACCCATAGACACGAAACCCGTTTAATCCCCTTCGTTGTTGAAGTTGAATTTCTAAGTTATTGTTTCTGTTAATTAACACAAATATGTAACCGGCAGTAATATCCCCATATAATTTAATAAATTTGTATTTTTTGTGTTAAGGTTAGAGTTATTATTTTTCGACAGCAATAGATACATAGATAGATATATATGAATATATCAGATTCTAGATATTCGGCCCTATCTCTAGCGACAATTACTATATACAGTACTAATATATATAGTTCAAAGTCCAATAAAATATTTATATTTTGAAAACTTCATTATTAACTTGCATCAAAGTTAGTTAGAAATCTAGAATCTAGAATAATTGATGATGACCAAAGTATTCTTATGAAGAGATTTTATTACGTCTGTTTATATTTTGGTATTTCATTTATTTTTTCGAAAAAAAAAGTTGCGGTTTTTGATTTATTATTGTATAAGGTAGTTGTAGGTAGCATATAAATTTATATAACATACGATATACATACGATATATATATATATATATGTAAAAAAGACATAGCTAGCTTAAATACTTTTACTTGCACATTCGTTTCGCCTTCACTTCTCGCTTCGCTTTCTTCTTTTCTGTTTTAATATTCTCTTCAAACTAATCTCACTTGAACGATACGCTAGTGTTTGTTTATGCGTGTATGAGTGTGTGTGTATGTGTGTGTGTGTGTGTGTATGCATGCTTCCCTTTAGAATCCACCAACACCGCCCTGTTTGCGTCCATCGGCATTTGCATAGATCGCTGTCGCATTGCGGCCGATGGCACAGACCACGGAAGAGGCTTTCTGGGACAATGGCTTAAGAATGTGCCCCCGCTTCCGCAGCAGACTGAGCACATTCTCTGAGAACTTTCCGTTTTCGTACTGGAGAACATTGGGAAATAGCTGATTGTAAAACCGTGGCGCATCCTCGGCCGTCTTCAGGTCTTCGCCGAACCATAGAAAGCGGGCGGCCACTTCGACTATGCCTCCCACTATCTTGGTGCCACCGGCAGCTCCAATTGCTAGACGGATATTGCCATCTCGATCCGCAAGCAGCATTGGAGACTGCGACGACATGGGGCGCTTGTGTAAATCTATTGTGTTTGCTTGCGACTGTGGCAGATTGAATATATTCTCTTTGACGGAAAAGTCGTTCATGCAATCGTTTAAGATAATGCCAGTGCGGGGTCCAATCAAACTGGAACCAAAGCTGAAAAATATAAAAAAAAGAAATTCAATATTAACCACAAAAAACGAGAATACTAAAGTAACTCAAGAGTAGCACGACTAGCAAAGGTTTCACCTAGAAGTGAAAGCGCGCCATAGATTTGAATTACTCAATTTGGCAACATCTCTCAATGCCACTCTGTATAATCGCCCAAAGCTGCACCGTACTATCGATACTATTTCAGGGCGATAGCTATTGCAGTTGTCGATCGTTATTGCGAATGGCAATATAAGTGGTAATGTAATGAACGTTAGATGGCGCTAGAGCAGAATGAGCATCTACTGTTAACGCTAATACTCACTAATTGTTGATGGAGCTAGTCACGGCAACGGCATCGCCATTCGGCGCTAGCACAGCAAAGGATGAGGTGCCATACGGATCTTCTTCGGAGCTAAGCAGTGCACCGTAATCTTGCGGGCTACCCAGCACTTGGTTGTCATTGATCTTAGCGCGCTGCTGAGCTGCATATTGGGGATTGGTGAGCTGGCTGACCAGTTCGCGAATGTCATTGAAACGCGGATCGCCCAGCTCTGGGCGATGTGCGAATCCAAACTTCAGCGCCTCCGTAATCCGATGTATGGTCAGAGCGTAGGACTCATCATCCGCCAAGTCGGCCCGTGTGAAATTAAAGCCCTCGAGAATGCCCAGTATGTGAGCGACGACAGATCCACTGCTCACCGGCGGCACGGCATACAGAGTGTCGTTGCCCAGTGGCATGGTGACGGACAGACGCAAATCGGCCGTGTATGTATCCAAATCGTCTTGTGTTATAATGCTGCCCAGCTCCTTCAGATCCTCGGCCAGCATTTGAGCCACGGTGCCGTTGTAAAAGTCCATTGGCCCATTTTCCGCTAGTAGTTTGTACGTGTTGCACAGTTTTGCCGGTGGTTTCAGCAATGCTCCCTCCTGGTGGTGCTCTCCCGTTTCCTCATTCAGAAAAACGGATCTACGATGAAGTTTGCTTGATAATCTATCTATCTCATTAGAT
This sequence comes from Drosophila arizonae, assembly GCF_054131065.1. NCBI lineage: Eukaryota > Metazoa > Arthropoda > Insecta > Diptera > Drosophilidae > Drosophila > Drosophila arizonae. Next base: position 13,714,630 of record NC_142927.1, on the reverse strand, counting down.
CTAGCGACATGTACTTACTGATACTGCAAATTATCCTTGATATAGGACCACATCATCTTCACCTTCGACGCCTGATGGTTACTCATTCGATATCCAGTCTCGCAAATTTTTAGAGAAGGCTCCACTAGAGTCCGCCATGGCAGCTTGCCAAAGCGTTTGTGCGCCAAATGATAGCCCATCACCTCGCCAGGCACTGCAATGCTTAGCGGTCCGAAAATTGAGGCATTGGCATCTTTATCGAACATCTTCTGATGGGAAGCATAGGGCGCCACGGCCTGCGCATCGATCTGATAGCCTTGTTGAGACTCTCGATGATAGATATTCATTATTAGGCCACCGCCAATGCCCATGCTTTGTGAGGTCAGCAGTCCATTGCACAGCATTGTGGCAATGGTTGCATCTACAGCGCTGCCATTCCTCTCCAATATGTTGCTGATGATAATGAGACAAAATTAATTCATTGATTTATGAGATTGTTAGACAATGACAGTGACAATGACAATGACAATGACAATGACAATGACAATGACAACGACAATGACAATGACAATGACAATGACAATGACAATGACAATGACAATGACAATGACAATGACAATGACAATGACAATGACAATGACAATGACAATGACAATGACAATGACAATGACAATGACAATGACAATGACAATGACAATGACAATGACAATGACAATGACAATGATAATGATAATGACAATGACAATGACAATGATAATGATAATGATAATGATAATGATAATGACAACGACAATGACAATGACAATGACAATGACAATGACAATGACAATGACAATGACAATGACAATGACAATGACAATGACAATGACAATGACAATGACAATGACAATGACAATGACCATGACAATGACAATGACAATGACAATGACAATGATAATGCAATGATAATGATAATGATAATGATAATGATAATGATAATGATAATGAAAATGGCAATAATAACAACAATAATAATACTTGTAACACTAATAAGATATTATACCTGCCAATCTGACTACAGGCATCCGTATCCGAGCAAACGGCCGCATGCTGATAGACGCCCAATTTGGATGAGAATTCCTTTTTGCTCTTGGCGTCGGCGTCATCCAGTATCGGTGCTGTCGAGGGCGGTGGTGTGGTTGGCGATGTGGAGGCGGCTACAGCTGGTCCAGCTACTGCGATTTCCTCACTTGTTGTTGTTGTTGTCGCTTCCATGTTGCTGCTGTCGGACACCGATGCCGGTGGCAGCGATTGCTCATCTGTTGAATTAAATGGTTTAAGTGTGTGGCTTGTGCTTGGATTGCTTGGTGTTGTTGTTGTTGTTGTTGTTGGTGTGCTTTCTGTTGTTGTTGTTGTAGTGCTAGTTGTTCTTATTGTTGTTGTTGTTGTTGGTGGTGGTGGTGGTGATGGTGTGGATGGTGCGGCTTCGGCAACATCATCTGTGAATGCCGTTGCTGCTGTTGCTGTGCTGCTGCCAACAATTGCAGCTGGTGCTGGCGTTGTTGCTTTGGCAACTGTGCTGTTGGTGATTCTCGCCGACTTGGACCAGTCTTTAGATGTTGTTGTTGCAGTTGTTGTTGTTGTCGGTGCAATTGTTGTTGTTGTTGTTGTTTAGTAAGTTAAGGTGTAAGAGTTTGTTGTCAATACATTTGCATTTGTATTTATTTGATTTTGTTTTTTCGTGCCACAATAGAAGAAGAAGATAACATTACGGGTGGGTGCCGTGGTGCATTGGAGGATAATGAATCGAATGACAAAGGCATGCAAAGCATCTAACTAGGCAACATATTTTTCGTTTGTATTGCTGAAGCTGAAGCTGTGTTGCTGTCTCTCTGTTGCTCTGTTGCTCTTGTTCTTGTACTCGCAACAATCACATACATGGCACTCTTTTTTCTATTCACGTATGTATGTCTGTGCAGTTGGCCATGTGTGTGTGTGTGTGCACGTGTGTACGTGTGTGTGTTTGTGTGTGTATGTGTGTGTGTACAAATTAGTAGGCATTTGGTGAGTGAGTGGTTAGAGATGTGAATCGGGCCATTGTTGCTCAATTGGCTATGATGCGAACTTACCGCTCAAGCACAGGCTGATGATCACATAGCTTATCAGGGCGATGCCAATGAAGCAGATGAGGCCAATTGTCAACTTTTTCATCCAGGCCAACAGATTGGCCCGCCTGCAAAAGCAGAAAAGTCCATAAACTAAATATAGATTGCATATTTCTATATAGATGCATATGCATTCATGTTTATATTTTTATAATACAAATTCTAGTTTAAGAATAATAATATTGATACACGATTAATGTATATACAGTGGAGTCCCGATAATTTGAAATGGCAAGGGAATCTGTTTATTTATTTATTTTTTTTTTATTTATACAGAAATTCAAATTATCGAGAATTATTAAGAACGAATTTCCTTCAAGGGAATAGAATTTTTGCAATTTACGGCGATTTTCGATTTAGCGGTTAACGAATTATCAAGACTCTACTGTACACATGTATATATTACATTAAAAATTGCTGCCCTGAAAAGTATGCTACAATTTTGCGACTACAAAATTGCTAAACTTGCCCATATCTTTTTATTTAATTGATTTATAGCCTGGAGTGAATTTTGATACTACATTTTTCAGCTTCCAAATCTGAAACTGAAATCAGATGGGCCATGCCCAGACGAAGCTTCGTCGACAGCATTAGAAATTCCAATTCTCTCTCATAGCCTAATATATAAAGTATCAATTGCCTTAAAATTTGAGCCAAATCTTAGTTCGGCCCATTGCACTTACATCTGTTCGCGCCGCGCTTCTTCGGCTGCGGCTGTATCCTGGATCAGCTCGTCGCCATTTTTCTCCTCGTCGTCCAGTCCGTTGGAGGACTTGAGTGGAATTTTGTTCATGGCATCGTCGTTGCTGTGGTGAACCATCTTGTGAGCATCCGCTGTGGCTGCTGTTGCTGCTGCGCTGCTGTTGATGCTGATGTTGCTGTTCAGAAAGCGAAAAAGAAACAAGAAACAGAAAAAGAGAGATAGAGAGAGATAGTTGAAATATCTGAATAGAGCTTGATTCACATTCCTGTCTAAATTCTAGCAGTCACACACACTTAAGCACTTACGATTTGTGACTACGCAATATTGGAAACTAGTTTCAGCTCATTGGCTGTTGAGGGACGAGCACTTGAGTGGAGCTTCAGCTAAGCGCTGCTGCAACTATAACGGGAAATGACAGGCGGCGCACGTTGTGGAGTATGCAACAGTTAATGGCGCAGCTCGTTGATATGCAACAGATTTAACACGCGTCCCAAGGCAAACTGAGCGCTGCACAAGCGACGCGACGCGACGCGACGCGACGTCAACAACAACGCCCGCTGCCTGCGTCATTGGCAGCAGCGACGTTGCCGGCAACTTTGATGGCAGGATGCGGTCGTCGGCGTCAGCGTCGCTTTGTTGTTGTAGTTGCTGCGGTTGCATGTGTCTATGTGGGTGTGTCCCCAACCATTTGCCATTTTTCTCAAGCTCGCTCCAGCTCGCTGTGTGCGTGCAACACAAATGGGTCAGACAGCGACGCCAACGCCAACGCCAACGCCGACGCCGACGTCGCCGCTTGCAACTTACTGGCATGCTGCAGTTTGTTGCGAGTTGTCCATAACTATAATTGAATGTTGTGATTGACAGGCCACGGAGCGGGGGCCGGGGCGACACAGATGCAGACACAGACACAGACACAGGCTGAGGCAGAGGCAGAGGCAGAGACGTTGGCGAGCGTGCGCGAGATTGTTGGCTAGTAAATTGGGTTAATTGCCGCCGTATTTGATGTGTGGCACGGGCATCAAATCGGTGGCACTCACAGTCATCACCTTTGCCCTCACATGACCCGGACAACAATGTTATTATTGACATCTGCACTCAGCGGGCGTGTCACGACAGGCACGACAAGAACCACATTAGGGTACCGTTGGGTATATATGGCTTATGTTAAGCGACTGCTGTTAACACCTAACACACGCTGTTAAAGCAGATGTTAACAGCAGAAGCTATTGGAATTGATACATTTTTAATAGATTTCGATTCAAATCAATTATAATGTTTTTAAGATATTCTGGGTACGCCAGAAACCCTTTATTTATTTATTTATTTTTATTATTATTTTTATTTTTATTTTTATTTTTTATTTAATTTTGAATTTATTGACATTTATTCCCATAATTAAAAATATTTTCTCTTAATTAGTTTCTAGTTCTAAGTTGTGTGTGGTTTTTTCCCCAATATATGTTTTATAAGACATTCAGGGTGCTCCTGAGACCCTTTCTACTTCTTTATTCCTTTTTAATTTATTGATATTTATTCCCATCGTTAAACATGTCTTCTTTTAACATATATAGTTTCTAGTTCTAAGTCAATTGGTTCTATAATTTATTTGATTTATCACAATCAACTCGACAATTTCTCAGACCACCCTCGATTATAAATATACCTATAAAGTGAGCTATTCGAAATACAATGAAAAGTGCAATCGATGCGCTTAAATTTTGTGCAATGCATCAATCAGCGTGCTTACAGAGAGTATGCCATATATCATACATCGTAAGCCACATATCATATGTCATACATACATATGTACATATGTATACCGCATGCATGCAATGTATATATTTTGTAATTGTTTTTAAGTAATCTTTAGTGGGTCGCTAGCAATTTGTGCTGTTGGCCTAGTCTAGCCTGGCTATTTGGCTATTTTTAGGTCAACTGCATTTTAATTTCATTTCATTTTGTTAAATAGCTGCCTGGGCCTCGTCCGCAGCAACTGCAGCAACAAAAGAACCACAACAGAAGCAGCAGCAGCAGCAGCAGCAGCAGAGGCAACAACGACAGAGCAAACAACAGAAAGAGAAAGAAGCGTAGCACACGCCACAATTACCGAGCATTACTTGGAGGCATGTGGATTGCAATTTGGGTTTACGACTCCGTCGCCGCCTCCGTGCAGCTATAAAAAATGAGTGAGCGACCACACCAAAGACCCATAAGAGATTGCACGGGCCGAGCCTGAGGCAGTGGCTGAAGGAGGTGGAGTGGGAGCGAGACTCAGAGAGGCAATTAGGCAATTAGGAGAAGGAGTTGGAGAAGGAGAAGGAGAAAGACAAACGGAAGGAGAAGTAATAAAGGAGAAGAAATATAAATAGAACAAAGAGAAAGAGAAGTAGAAGGAGAAGGGGGAGAAGAAGAAGATGACACAGAAATAGAAGAAGGAGAAAGGGAAAGAGAAGGAGAATGAGAAGAAGAAGAAGAAGAAAAAGTAGATATATAAATAGAAGAAAAAGAAGGAGGAAAGGAAGCAAAAGCAGAAGCAGAGGGAGAAGGGGTAACATGAGAAAATGAAAGAGAGAGAATGAAAGAAAAAGAAATTGAAACAGAATGAAAAGCAAAGGGAGAAGGGAAGAGAGAAGAAGAAAAAAGAGAAAGAGGAAAGCGAAAAAGGAAGAGAAAGCGAGGGAGGGAGAGAGAGAATATAGAAAAGAGTGAAAAAGAAAGAAAGAGAAATAATTTGAAAGAATTAGAAAAAAAAGAGAAATCGATGGAGACATAAAAGAAAGTCCAGAAGAGGCTGGAGATAAAGGATACAGCCAAAAAGAACGAGAAAATGTTTATAAGCGAATCGGTAGGGGCAGAAGAAGAGTCGGAGGAAAAGGTAGAGTCAGAGTCAAAGGAAGCACGCTGAGCAATTAGTAGAAAGCTGGACAGAGACACACGCACACAGAGACAAGGCCAGAGAGGAAAACAGATCAAAGGCCAGGAATGTGCTCAGTGGCAGGGGCGCTCGGAAAGTAGAGTCTGCTCGCATTTGGTCATTAGCCACTAATGATGGCCATCTGTGTCATTGATGGGCGGCACTGATGTACACGATGCCTGCATGCAGATATGTGGACATTGATGGCTAGGAATACGCCAAGCCACATTTGCATGCATCTCACATGGATTGCGCCAGTTCGGCTTTGGCATACACCGACTGCCCTCCCCCCGCACGGCCGCCGTCTGCATGTGGCGCGTGCGCAGCGCCTCGGCCAAGTTTGGCAAGCAGCGCGAAAGCCGCTGTCGAGTTCCAAAAATCAAATCCCAGTCCGTGCTCTACACATTGTCCGGCTGTAGCACTACCAGGGCTGTCATCATCATAACTATTATTATTTTGATGGGCATGATGATTAGCTGCGATACGTGCCTGGCGTGGCCAATTGGTCAAGGGAATAATTGGGTGTGCCCAGCTGCTCTGCGCTCTCTGCTCTCTGCTCTCTGCGGTCTGTCGGTTGGCCACTATCAAAGCATTTAATTAATCTACATAGAGTATATGTATATGTATGTAATACGTATGTATGTCATATATGCATATATATTTAACAACAATTTGATTTACGCCCAACGCTTTCATCCGAACCGCCTTTATCGACTTCCTCAACTCTGGCGTCTCAAATTTTTGCTGAGCCCCTTGAAAATGCGAAAATGCGGGGTATACTGCTTTTGTTAAACTGTATGTAACAGGCAGAAGGGGGCGTGGCACACACCATAAATGATCATGACTATAAGCTGAGTCGATCTAAGCATGTGTTGCTCTCTCCTTGCACTACTCCAGGGAGCAATTACCACTTTATAATGCGTGAATTCACTTAACTTTAATCTTTACAATAAATTTGGTCTAACATATGTATAATTTTAAATTGAGCCCCAAATGATCCGAGACGCGTTCATGTGTGTTTATAAATGCAGAAAAAGTTAAAGCTTAAAAGTTCTGTTGAAAATAAAACAGTTTACGCGGTTCCCTGGAGAACCTTATCGGTAAACGAGTTAATCCCAAAGCGGAGATTTTACATTAAAATAAATAGAATCATATTGCAAAGACAGAACATTGCCCTGCTTATTGCGAGGAGGCCAATCGTCCTGATTAAGAATATATGTATATACTTTATGTATGTATATACTTTATGCCACGCCTCCATACATGCAGTTTTATAAAATCTTGATACCCATTTCAATGAGCTCAAAGTATAATAATTTAAGGAAAAAAATGTTGGCATAACTCCTTAAAGACTTAAAGGGGATTGCAATGACAAGGGGACAAAAAATATATTTATAAATGAATATAATCATTTTTAAATTAATAATATTTTTAATAATAATATATTATAATACTTATTTATACTCTACTTATAACATATACAAATAATAGACAGCATACATAAAGATATGTATATCTAAACGTTATATGTGAATGTAGAGTAAATATTCTTGTTGTCTACGAATACGATATTCTCCTATCAAATACAAAATGCAATTTTATAGGGTATCTCAGCTGTGTGCTACCAGTGCAAGCCTTAGGCATGGTCGTTGCATGTGATGGAGCTGGTCTGGTTAAATAGCCATTGGGGTCAGACTTAGACAGTCGCAACAATTAGAATATTTGTACGCATGGGCAAGTGCATAAGTTAAGCAACGACAACAACAACAACAACAACAACTACTACTACAATAATAATAATAAATGCAAATTGCAGTTGTTCGTTTTTTATGTTTGCTTTTTTTTTTTCTACACTTGTTGCACATAAATAATATGTGTGGCATTGCAGCTCATCTGTCTCTCTGTCCATCCGTCCGTCCGTCCATCCGTCCATCCGTCCGTCCGTCCGTCCGTCCGTCCGTTTGTCAGTCTGCCTGTCTGAGGTCGCAGCTCAATTGGATTGTTTATTTTTGGAATTGATATCTCCGAAACTGTGCGAGCGCCCCTCGTCCCCCTCACCCCCTCGCTCCGTCGCCTGCCCTTTGCTTTATTTGATTTATTTGCTCGCTTGATTTGTCTTCATGCATTTTAATGTATTTGCGTCAAATTGTTTATTTAATTGCCCAAACGTTTTGCTGGGGAAACTCGACCCATGTCTCCATGATCTATGCTCTCCCGGCGATAGTCGGAGCTTTGGGCTCGACCTTCGATTATTTTATGCCCGATTGAAAGTTTGAAATTTGTCAAATGTTTGCACATCAAATTAGGCAAAAGATTTCGCCAAGGGCCAGCGTCGATATATGTAGTATGTGGCTTTGCCATATATGATGGGCTGGCCATATAATTTATTATCCGATTCCCCCATAGAGACATATAGTCGAAAATATTTGCTAAATTCGTGATTGGCGTTAATTATTGTAAATGTTTTCATATTTCTGTTGTCGCTTTTATCGAATTAAGCGATTTCGCTTGTCGAACGATATGTTGTATCGATAAATGATATCAAGGAAACCGCGATCACATTTTGCGAATTTAGATGTTACGAATGTAAGGTTTATATTTGGCGAACATAATTCGACTTAGATGAGGGATGTCGACTTAGATGGAATATCGATTACTGTTAAGGTTAATCGATTATTAAATTATTTTATGTTTTTCGATCAAATGTTATCATGCGCGGCGAATTTCGATTTTCGATAGACATTAGTTATCGATAACGTATGTTAAATATCGATAGCTGATATCAATAGATGGTTTCGTTCAACTTTCGAGCCTAACGATGAAGTTGATCTTAGTAGCATTGTTATCGATAAATATTGTTAATATCAGCAATTTAAGGTTGTATTTACTATATTCGAAATTGTTACTCTAAATTTTAGAATATTTTTCGCACTTATAGATAAAAATACTTCAGGCTTTGAGATATTTTTCGATTTTCAATTATAATCGATAACAAGCATACATGCAAATAAATTCGTATGCACATAACTGTATCTGCCAGAGTCAGCTATGCAAGTGCAGAGCAATTCATCTGGGAAGCTTTTCAGCTGTGGCTCCTAAGTCATTTAGATAATCAAGATCGCAATTTCGTATATAAATAAATATGAATAAAGTATTCAATCAACGTGTTTGTGGTAATCATAAAACTGACACACTAAATACGAATAAAGATTTACAAAGCAATTGAATAATCAGCACAGCGAAGCCCCCCTCCGTACACTGACAGAAAATCAAATCAGCGAAATCTACATTCGGACTCTGTCTATAAATATGACACAAATTGTGGACACCTATAAATAGCAACAGAATATGGAATTGGAGAAATAACTAAGAAAAACTATAAAATAAAAATAAATAAATAAAAACAAAACACATTAGAGGATCAACAGAGAGCTGAGTGAAATCTCAAGCCGGGTAGCCGAATGAAAACTAGACGTGCGTGTAGATCACAAAGGCTTCTGGCTGGGAACTAGGCTGCGGGTCGTGCATATCCAGACAACTGCTGTGCATCTAGAGTGTGAGAGAGCTCTGCTGTGCTCTGCTCTGCTCTGCTCTGCTGTGCTGTGCTGTGCTGAGACAAAGATCTTGCATTGATCTGAGAGATTTGCGTGCCAGCATCCCATTTTGACACATTCGCAACATTCGTGACAGTGCAAATTGAGCGCACCCAACAAAGTTCAGGGCCAACTGGCAAATACAGAAAAATATGATTATATATAGCGGCTATGATCAGTTGCTCCGTCGTCTCTCTTCGTCTCCCTCTCTTTCTCTTTCTCATTGTCTCACTCTGTGTGTGTGTGTGTGTGTGTGTGTGTGTGTGTGTGTGTGTGTGTGTGTGTGTGTGTCACGCATATAGAGACATTGAGACTTATTAGCTGACAGCAGCATCCAGCCTGTAGATGACCATATAGACACTATGTGTTATATTTAGAGAATGCCTTAGATTGTTATACTCAAATGTTCTTGATTAAGTTGTCAGCAATCAGCGATATGATGATCCCCGAATGCCACCGGAGATGCCGTTTAGCTATAACTACGACACACACACACACATACGTTGATTTAACTGTTGTTATTGCGAGTTTTACTTCCAAGTAGCTGTTGCTGTTGTTACTGTCGTTGTTGTTGTTGTTGTTGCTGTTGCTGAGATGCAGCTCTGGCCATTAAGTGGCTGCCATTCAAAAGTATATCCGAGATTTGAGCTAACAATTGACACTCAAGTTGCTGTCGCTCGACTTTTTGCTTTGATAATGACAGATACACACACACACACACACACACACAGAGTGAGAGTGAGTTGATAAAGGCAGATTGAATGGCCTGCCGCTGGCTAGCACTGTGATAGCAAACAGTTGTCCCTCAGCTTTGACAATCATACACAATATGTTGCTGTCGTGACACAGCAGCAACAGTCGCCGTCGCCATCGCCGTCGCAGTCGCAGCAGCAGCAGCATCGGTCACGGCAGCAACATTTGCATGCTGAGTCTGTGGCGCAGTGCCTTATCAGCGGCAGCCGGCGGCAGCAGCGCGCATTTAGATAGCAGCAACAACAACAGCAACAACAACAACAACAGCAGCAGCCGCAGCAACAGCCGCAGATAAACCAAATCAATTTATGCTGTGTCAAATTAGCAATAGAAAGATCAGCTCAAAAACTGAAACTTATCAATTTTGTGCAGCATATTATCATCATATATGTATAAGTATATGTGGTATATATATTATATGGCATATTCCATTGCCTATTAATTTGATTAATTTTCATATATGAGTGACATAATCTAAGAAATCGTACAGAGCTCCAAACCTAAACGATTCTTTAATGAAGTTTGAATACCCTTTACAAATTTATGTCTAATTGTTATCTTATACGTATGTTCTTATATTACCTTATACGCATATTCTTATACGGAAAGTCTGTCAAAGAGAATACTCGTAATGTATTATATTACTTTTAGCATGATTATAAGATGTTTATAGTTTTATATCTATTATGCTCCTCTACATATGCAGACTTCTCCCGTATCACTAATACTTATTAGGCACTCAAATACTAGCTCTCTCAATAGAGTGCTAATATGGGCCTTCGACAATGGTTTACAATCTATGCCTCCATCTATTAGATATTTCATATATATCTAGATACCATGTATATTTACGTATTCTTAAGATTATCTATTTCTTACTAATATTTTATATATTCTCTTATAGTTGCCTAACAAACCAAAAGAGTATATAGGTTTTGGGCATTGTCTTGCAATCTCTAATCAGCAAGTGAGGAACATATAGTGTATATACATGTACAGTAGAATCCCGATAATTCGAAATGGCAAACGGATCAGTTTTTTACAGATTTTCAAGTTATCGAGAATTATTGAGAACGAGCTTTATTCAAGGGAATAGATTTATTTATTTATTTTTTTTTCCAATTTATCGCGATTTTCGATTTTTGGGGGTACGAATTATCCAGACTCGACTGTATTTTATATATATAATTGATATACGTGCAGTTAAGATTTGTTGCCTGAATGCTTAGCTCTAGCTAGATACCCATAGAAACAATTTCGTTCATAGTTCTACAGCTGAAACAACAACTTGATTCTTGACAAGTGTTTTACTGTCTTGATGATTGAGGCAAATTTCAATGATTTCTTAAGAAATTTATTTAGTTGCTCCAGAAAAGTCTTAAGCTGATGCCGACATGGACAAAGCGACAAAGCTGAATGGAATCGGCTGTTGTTGGTAATCAGGAACGTATATACATATATATAAATATTTCTCTGTTTTTCTTTTTACAAAACTAATATACCCGTTTGGACTATGTTCTGTGTATTAAATATGTGCCTACAAGAGCCAGACACTCTCTCAACTCTTCGCCTCTGCATTTTGTACTAAAGGCTAAAGGTTCGACTATGTATGCATGTATGTGTGTATGTATGGCTATGGAACTTGAAGAACCTGATACATTTCCTAAAAGTGTTTCATATTTGGCATAGCAAGAACTTCTATTTCCTTCGCACACAAACCGGATTTCCTTTGCCATCCATTTCAACTCTGGCTTATATCTTATATAGACATATTTATGCATTGTTGCGAACATATTGAAATGCAACAATCTCAACAAGTGTTTTCTTTCCTCTCCTTGCTTTGCTTCTGTTGCTCTTTTCTTTTTTTTTTTTTTTTTTTTGCTCATCTGGCGTCTGGTATTTATTTTTTAATTTTTTTCATATTTGTTTTTATTTTGACTATTCTATTTGTTTCGTTCGTCGTAGCTGCTTATTTATTTATTGGCAGCGGCAGGCGAGAGGCAGCAACAACAGCAACCAAATTGCTCTTCGCCTGTTGCTCTCGATGCGGAGGGGGCTGGGGTGGGGGCTGTGAGGGGTCGGGCGGTTAGACGCTTTTACTACTACTAGAGATAGTGTTTGTGCCCTAATGGGCATTGCGTATATCTTGACTATATATATGTGTATAAACATAGAAATATAAATATATATACATATATATGTATATATATATATCTTTTTCGACTTGGACTTGGACTTGTTGCCATTGTTGTTGTTGCTGCTGTTGTTGTTGGGCCGCCAACGTTTGTCGCTATTTGTGTTGGCCGTGTTTGCGTTTTAGGTGGGCGAACCTGGCGTCTAGTCGAACGCCGATGCCGGGCCAACACGCAGCAGCAGCAGCAGCATCAGCAGCAGCAGCATCAGCAACATAGCAACATAGCAACATAATCGCAACGCAGCAAACTTTTGCATTCGTTACGCACACGCACAAAATACAACAAAAAACAAAAATAAATAAATTACAATATATACATATATATGTATGTATACATTATATATGTACATGTGCTTGAATATCTCATTCGTATATATATATATAGAAGACATGTGTATTTAAATTCATATTTCACCTCTTTCAAAATTCTTTCCTCTTGCACTGGAAACTGAGCGAACGAAACAATCAAAAAACAAAAAACCAAAAAAAAAAAGTAAAAGAAAAACACGTGAGAAACGCGCGCGTTTTCTAAACGCACAGAAAACGCGTGAAATTTGTTTCGTTCTCCTTTTATTTATTTATTCTTTTGTATTGCTTTCAGTTTTGAATTTTGAATTTTTGTTGTTTTTTTTTTTTTCTTTTTTTTTGTACTTTTTTTAACGTGTTGCACGCTCTATAATTTTGAGTCTATATCTGATCGGATAATTCTCTATAATTTTCAATTTTATTTATTTATTTTATTTATTTATTTATTTATTTTTTTTGTTATTTATTTTTATTAATTCATATGTGCAATTTGTTGTTTTGTTTTATTTTTGTTGATTTGCTTTTTAATGATTTTTTATTTTTGATATATATATTTTTTAGTCGCGTGTCTCGTCGCAGCGCTGGCTGCTGGTCAACTGAATTAAGAACGGGACGCGTTGCGGCCGCGTCTGCGGCGACGGCTGCGTCGACGGCGACGGCAGCAGCGATGACGACGGCGACGACGACGACGGAGGCGGCGGCGGCATTTAATGTGAGTCGTCAGGCCGAGGCACTTCGTCAGACGCTGTTGCTGAAATATATTGTTATTGTTGTTGCTGTTGTTGTTGCAGTGCAAACTGCTGCTGCTGCTGTTGTTGTTGTTGTTGCTGTTGCTGTCGTGCGGAAATCACAAAAATTAGGCGGCCCCAATGGACATAGGCCGTGATTGTCACACGAAGCCGACTCGCATCGAACCAAACCGAACTTTGATGGCGGGTATTTTGGGTTGGGGACTCGCATAGTAAATAGACGATGGGTGGCCGGTGGTTGGCTGGCTGGTGGGTGGTGGGTGGGTGGGTGGGTAGCTGTAGCCATGGAACGGCTGAGCCACCCAACCGGCCATTAAAAGCAATTTGTTGACAGTGACACACAAAAATAGATACATAAAGTGAAGCGACAAGTTGATAAAGCTGATGACAAAATACAAAAGCAAAAGCAAAAGCAAAAATCAAAAAATACTAAAGCAAAGCCAGGCCCAGTTACCGACCCGGCCACGCCCCCTCGCCGTAACTCAAATAGACTGCCATTACATCATCATCATCATCATCATATGATGGAGTATTACAATAGAACGGTTTCAACGATTATCAAAGTTTGCCAAATTGAAAAGCAATCAGCGAATGGCTCCAAGTCTCTGGATCAGCATAATTAGGAGCAGAAGCCAAGAGTCTATGGATCAGGCTGAGATCTTACAAGTGAGGCAACAGATATCTCACTTGAACTAGGCATATCAGCAGCAGTTCCATAAATTATTTATGCTTTCGCACGCTCTCTTTCCCCCTCCCATTACTTGGCATTTCTGTCTGGTCTTTAAGCCCAAAAGTCAACCCATGTCAAGTTAACCAACTAATTTAATTATGCTGCGAGAGACCCCAAATGGGAAAAAACCATTTAGAGCAGAGTGTTATTTTCTTCTTCTGCTCGTAAATGGAAAATACATGTTATGGATAAATTGAAAATTGGAATTCTATTTATTCTTTTTATGATTTTCAAAAGTTTTTGCCGAATATTGCGAAAAATTGTTGATTGATGGATTTTCTATGTATGTATTTGTATGTATGCATGGATGTATGTGTGCATATATGCATGCATGTATGTTGAGAAATCTAGACTGATTTTCTTAGGATAAAAAACATGTTTATCTATTGCCTTTCTCTGCGATTCTCAGACATCGCAAAACGCTGTATTACTTTGCCTGCTTATGAAACTTAAATTCATTATTTTATTTAACATAGTTTTCCTCTACCCCTAAACCTTACTCTTTCTCTCTCTCTCTATCTGTCTATCTTGAATTATTTTTCTCTTTCAGGCATTCAGTCTCTCTTTTTCTACCCTATTCTGCTTCCAGCCTTTTCTCTCATATTCCTATATTCCAGCTCTCTCACGTACTCTCTCAAGCACTCGCTCAGTCACTCATACATCTCTCAGTGTTTCTCGCTCTGTCACTCCTTCTCTTGCTTCTCCCACTCTTCATCAGCACCTTTCTACCTCATACCATCACTCTCTCAATCTCTTTCTCTCTGCAGGTTTAATTCTCTCCCTTATTCTGTCTCTCCCTCCCCTCTCACTATCTCACTCTCTCTATCTCTCTCTCACTCTCTCTATCTACCGTCCCCAATCAATTCAAACACCTTTACGAGTATCGCACAGTCGTTAATATCCGCCAGCAATAAATGCATTTCCACTTGTTTAGTTTTCCTTTTGGCATTGCATTTTATTGCTGCCATTTCAAAGGCAACAACAACAGCAACAGCAACAACCACAACAACAACAATAATAATAATCACAATAATTAGCTTTTCATTTGTACAGAGCACAGACAATAAAGCATCAGAGGCACAAATTGCCTTTAATAAACATATATATTTACGTTCAAGAGCTGCATCGCACACACCATTCGGGCTATACGAGAAACCAAAAGTCTGTCTATTGACTACACCTGCCACAGAGGTGGCCCTACCCAGGCGAGTAGCTTAAATACAGAATGAAATGAGATCTCTCACAGTAGATCATAGTGATCTCTCTCTCTCTCTCGCTGTCCGTCTCTCCCTTTCTCTCTCTCTTTCTATGTATATATAGCTCCTCCTCCTCTCTCTCTCTCTCTCTCTCTCTCTCTCTCTCTCCATCTCTTTTCTGATCGTGTGAGCGATGACGTTGGCATCTCATAAGTAATTGCCAGATTGCGTCCGGCAGCAATGCAGCTCATCCATAGCCGGTGGGCGTATGGAGATGCAGATTTCCGCTCACTGTCAGCCAGTTGATAACGAGCTGCATCTCAGAGGGCAGCACACATGTATAGACTATATATGTATTTGTATATGCATATACATATGTATTGGTGTCGTGCGTGCAAACATTGAAATGTGTGTCAACAAAAATTGCACACACAGCGGGCAGCATATGAAGATGTACCTCAATCACACTGTCCAGGCGGGCATGACTCGGGGTTACACACACTCACACACACACACACACACGCACAATGCACTGGCAGCTAATAACTGTGATTTGACACACTCATATTGCCCATCTGACGGACTGTCTGTCTGTTTGTCTGCCCGTCTGTCTCTCTCTCTCTCTCTCTCTCTCTCTCTCTCTCTGTCTCTCTCTGTCTGTTGGATTGTCTGTGGCCCATTAATGTTGCTGCGTCCAGCAGCGAATCGGCGTCAGCAAATCAATTAAACCACTTTGAATACTCGACTCAACGATGTGGGCCGTCTTTGTGGCTTTGTCGTAAAATGGCAACAACTAGCTCGACTGGCAGATGCCCTGCCATACGAATCAAATTATGAAAACTAAACGAAACGAAACGCAAGGCAAATGGCCTCAACGCCACTTGAAGCACTCGACTGACTGAATTGAAACGCTTCCCATGGATCTGCTGGCTAAATAGATTTTCCTTTTAAATGACAGCAGCTGGCGTGGGATATACTGCATGGACTTTTATGAAGACTATTATGAAGACATCTTATATAGACTATATATATTATATATACTGTATATCTGTATAACAAAGTTAAATTAATAATAAATCTTGGTTTCTTTCTTATTAGACACTAAATTAGATATTACTATTTCAGTAAACAAACTAAATCCAAAAATTAAAAAAAAATAAATAAATAAATACCAATAATAATAATATATAATAATAATTAAATATGCAAAAACAAACTAAAACATGAATAACAAATTTTAATACATAATAAAATAAATATAAATAAATAAATACATTTAAACAAGTTTTATACAAAAAATTTTAAATTGAATTAGAGAAAAAGTTAATACGTAATAAAACAATTAGAAATAAACAAATACATTTAAAATAAAATTTTTTTAAATTATTTAAAACTAAATTGAAGACAGTACATAAATAAATTAAAAATATAAAATACATAGATTTAAAAGATGTAATACATAATAAAATAATTATAAATAAATAAATGTTAAGACATGTATAAGTTCAAATTTAAATATATAAAATATGTTTGAAAATTATAATTTATAAAAATGCAACAAAATTTAAATAAATAAGTATAACAAATGCATATATATTATTCTTTTAAAATTGTTTGAATTAATTTCACTTTATTCTCTAGTGTGTGACACACTGTATGTCCAACATTTCTCATGAACACAGCTACACATACATACATGTGTATAGCCTGTTACCGGGTATTCTTTAGTTGGTGTCCAATATTTTCATGAGCAACACCTGTTAACGGGTATTCTTTAGTGTGTGCTCGCCACAGTTATGCTGTATATGCATGTATGTATGTCTCAGTGTGTGTGTGTGTGTGTGCTGCGATTGCAACTGCAACTGCAACTGTTGCTGCCACAAGTGCAACAACTTTGCGTGGTTTCTTGGCGGTTGACGCCGACGCAATGACGTCATCGATGACAGCGACAAACTGATTGATGTCTCTGTCTTCATATGTGTGCGTGTGTGTGTGGGAGTGTGTCTGTGCATGTGTGGGTGCGCTGCCCTTGGCCGCATTAGCATAGGCAGACCATAAAGAGAAGACAAAGATTCGCAAGACTCTGCACTGGGCGTGGGCGTGGCTGGTCGGGGGAGGGGGTAATTGAACTTGTCGCTGAGCCAATCGAACTGAGACTGGATGAGCCACCATTCGGTGGCATACAACACTCAACACGCCGACACATTGAGGCAGCCCAAATCCGCCGAGTGCCGCACCCCCTTTAACATCTGTTGCTCAGCATGCCACTGTGAGAATGTGTCTGTGTGTGTGTGTATGTGTGTGTGTGTCTGCACTTAGAATTCACATTAATTAGTTGAGGAAACAATTTTGAAAGTGCTCCACTTGCCACTTGCGCATGTGGCTCATGTGGCTCATGAGTGAGTGAGGCTGCCACTCTTCCGTCTTTCCGCTTTTCCACTTTTCCACATTTTCCATTTGCCACATCCCGCTGTGCGTTTCACGCCTCGTTCATCATCCTGCAACTATTTTCAGTGGTGTCTGACACACTTAGTCAGCTAAGAGGCATCCACTCATTTGTTTACAATTCACGCATCTTTTGCTACTTCACACACACACACACACAGACAGCATCTATCTATTTTTCCCCTTATTCATTTGTTTATCTTCGAGGCACTTTGATGGATTATATGCGGTCTATTGAACGCCATTTCTTGGCTATAAGTAAATTCCTTAACAGCAATTGTGCCTGAATGGGAATGGAGGGGGAGGGGCCTTTGGCCTTTGGCCTTTGGCAGCAGCAGCTGGGGATGCCCATGCCGTAGACAAGTTTGCTCCACCAACTCATTTGTTTATATCCAGCGAACTCATTTCTAAAGCCTTGAAGTCATCTTTATATCGGAAATATCTATTTTTTGTTTCACTAAATATTTACCTTTATAATTGTTCAAACATGAACATACATAATAATAAAAATAGAGACAGTACTCGAATAACCTGCGCGTTATCCGACACAAAGTAATAAATATGTCATCCCTTAGCTGCAGCGACCAATGCAGCGTCTAATATATGTAAATGTAACGTGAGCCTGGGCCCAAAGATTCAAAAAAAGGGACACTTAAGTAAACATCTGGGCACTTGTTTGTGTGAGAAAATGCACCCTTCCAGTGACTGGAAGTAGTTTTAAGAGTCTCTGTTAGGTATATAAGAACTAGGATTTTAAGCAATAAAGAGTTCAGTTAAGATCTTGAATTCGGCAAATGTGGAGTGTTTTTCATTTTAACGCTCTAACAATAATATATATATTTGATATATATATATACATACACATATGCACAAGTACATTGTGAGAAACTGATTCAAAAATACTATTTATATATTATAAGGCTGGTATGTAAAATAGAAATATGATTTTTTTTTTTTTTTTTTTTTTTTTTTTTTTGTAAGCCTTTTGAGTTTTCATATCTTGAACTCTACAAAATTGATCAAATATATAAATATTAGTTTTATAAATATCCATAAATACATCCATACATATGTATGTATGAAGGAATCGTATAGCATTCATAATTTATAGACTCATAGACCCATTGAAGGTAGGAAGTCATCGTATATGTGGTAGACTTCTGTGTGGCAGAGACTAACAAGTACATACATATTCACATATTTACATATAAAGTATTCGATTTCAGTCAAAATTATATCATAGAGTACAAAAACAATCGTAAATTTTTCTATTAAAAACAAAATTATATTAATAAAAAAAAATAAATAAATAAATAAAAATAATTATAAAATATTTTAAAATATTTACCCACGTAGAGACTGATATAATGTAAATACAGTCGAGTCTCGATAATTCGTACCCCGCTAAAAAATCGAAAATTGCGATGAATCGAACAAATTCTATCCCCTTGAATGAAATTCTTTCTCAATAATTATCGATAATTTAAATTTCTGTGTAATTCGAAAAAAAAAAAAAAAACGGATCCCCTTGCCATTTCGAATTATCGGGACTCTACTGTATATGTAGTTATATGGATTGAGCTCACTGGAACTTAAGCCATCCGCCTATCTGAGACGAATTCCAAAATTTGTCCATTGTTGTCATTATAACAGATTCCAAATGAAATAAAAATTTAAAAAAGAAACTTTTTACAAATATTTAAAATTGACTATCCTTAAAGTTTTCTTCATAGTAATCCCCATTTAATAAGAAACAGTTGTGTAGCTCCATAAAACACTTCATATACAGTAAAATACGGCTATAATGACGC
Organism: Drosophila arizonae; assembly: GCF_054131065.1. Taxonomy (NCBI): domain Eukaryota; kingdom Metazoa; phylum Arthropoda; class Insecta; order Diptera; family Drosophilidae; genus Drosophila; species Drosophila arizonae. Next base: position 13,695,113 of record NC_142927.1, on the reverse strand, counting down.
CGCTTATAGCGTTCCCCAGATAAATTTATTTGGTTATTGCGTCTTCCGGTGATACCGGGACGGTCTCTTAAGCGACGTTATAGCCGGACTCTACTGTATACATTAATATAGCTTATATGTAAACTGCCACTCTGCACTATGGCTAGGGTATCTGCTAGTCAGGCACTCAGCTCATATAACAGCTAAATTAAACAATACCATCTTAAGAAAACTTAAGATATACCACTATTATTTCTATCTATACTTATTATAACAGCCGTATACTATATATTGTGCATATCGCTTATATGCAAATAAACTCCTGCTACGTCTCTCACTCGAGAGAGCTCTGCAGAGAGAGCTATATAGAAATCGGAGAAAGAAATATTATGATGAATGACTTACGTTTGCAGCGAGGCGAGATTGGTGGCTGAGGCGCCGACGCCGCATGCCGTGGAATGCATTTGCTTGGCTCTGTTGTTGTTATTGTTCCGGCCAATGAATTTGCTCGACGCTGTGCGTATTAGCTGGAGTTGGCTGCACTTGTTGCAAATTGCCAATGAATTTTCGCGCCAGCTGTGCACCGAATTTCCCGCTAACCGTGTGGCAAGTGTTGCAGCGTAAAAGAAAAAAACAGAAAACAAAAAAAAAAAAAATGCAAAACAAATCGAGCACACGCGAAAACCAATATGCCCGTTGGGTAACACGCTGCGCTGCTTAGCTGGGTAGAGCAAAAATTTATAGGAAATATTAAAACACACACGCGCGCTCTGCTGGACGCGTGAACAGGTGCAATTGCAGTAACTGCTAGTTACGGTTGGGTTTTATTTTTGGGTCGAATCAAGCGAATTCACAGCTCGGCGCACGACGTTCCATCTCTGACTGAATAACCATTTCCGCTGAGGATGCTCAGAGACCACCGAAACGGCGGCGGCGGCGGTGCCAGCAGCAATGACTACTCCCATTTAAACACACACACACACACATGCTCACACCCACGTGGCTGATCTATCTAGATGTTGTTGTTGTTGTTGCTGTTCTTGATATTGCTTAGCATAAACATACCAAAAAAAAAAAAAAAAAGAATAAAAGAAGGAAATTAAATGCCGCAGCGCTTTGCTCATGAGCTGAGTTATGTGTGTGTCGGTGTGTGTGTGTATTTGTGTGCAGGCAATGAAACACATAGACACCCATACACACACACACACACACACACACACATTAAGTTGGCAATGCATGTCATTGTGCTCACATTGAAAACAGTCAAACAAATCAAAGAACCTAAACAAAAGTTAACAGCAATCGAAATGTGCGCTACACGGCGTATGCGTAATATCTTTTTAAATGCATTACTATATATGTATACATATATATATAATACATATATAATTATAAATATACATTTAAATATATGTTTATTTATTTGTATACCTACGTCAAATAGAAATTCAAAGAAAGCCAACATAAACAAATATTAACAACGATTTCAATTGGATTTCAATGGGCTATATATGGATGATATTTGGCGCATACGTAATGTCCACAATTGTTAATTATAATTGTTGCTAAACATTTTATTTCTAAATTTCCTAAAAAAAGCTTATCTCAAATTGTTATTCATTCAATGAAACAAATTTTTATTGGAATTTCCTATTTATAGTCAAATATGCATAACTAATAAGTTTACTTCTTTGCTTTATGAAATTAAAATAAAAATGAGTTTATTTAATTTTTTAATTTTAGAGTTCAATAATTTTTTAGAATTTTCAATTTTTTTAGTTTAAACACTTGTTTCAATTTTTATTTTCTCAGTACTAAATTCAAGAGTTTGAAAATCTTTAATACTAAAATTGCAAATTACAGCACGAATATATTTTATTTTCCTAATATATAATTTACCATTAAGCTAAGAATTAAATTTTTACTACACGCATATTTTATTTATTATTTTACTTTTTATAACTTAACATCTGATCATTTGTATATCCCATATATTATCATATATATTTCAAATAATAATTTATAAATAAATTTATTATTTTTAATCTTTTTTTTTAATTTTTTGATTTTTTACTAAAAAACTTTTACAACTAAAAAAAACAGAAAATTTCTAGGAAAATCAACAAATACATTTTTTATTCATAATAACAATCAACTTTTAAAAATAAAAATAAAAAGAAAATTTTGAAATATATAAAAATAAATATATGAAATAAATTATTTTTACAAAATGTTAATAATATTTTCCAAATAAATTTTCCATTACAAAAAAATTATTAAATTAAAATTTATAAAAAATAAAATTTAATTCCAATCGTAGACGAACACACCTGAGTTCACAATACAAGTGAACGGCTCAAATATTTGCAGTTTTGCCACGCCCCCTTTATGGATATATATGAACATATATTTATATATATATACATAGATGTGAAGAAGGTCAACAGAAACTACGATTTCTTACCAACGATAGAGGATCGAGTCAATAACACCTTGGCGTGAGCGTTTTTCTTCTTCTTATAAGTTATACTATTTAGTAATGATCACAATCTAAACACTGTCCATAGAGAGATAAACAGACCAACGGATAGCGAGATGAGCGAGATGATACCCAGCCAATATACTCTCTACAGTGCGTGAACGAGCGAGCATACATGAAAAGACTAAATATAATAATACTTAATAAATTAAATTGGTTATATATTTACACATACGTATATATTTTAAATATTTTTTTTATATATATGCATAGCTGTCAATATTTCAGCTTTCAATTGAAATGTCGAGCGAACAAATTTCTTGTTGATTTTTAAAAAGTCTTTTGTGTTTGTGTTTTAGGCTCGCGTTTGGTAGAGCATCTGGCAAGCGTCGACGGATGTCTCGTGGCTATGGCTATGGCTATGGCTGTGGCTGTGGCTGTGGCTGGTCACGTCAAAAGTCCATTCCAGAGCTCTGCCACCACATATCTCGTTGTTGTTGCTGCTGCTGCTGCTGCTGCTGTTGCTGTTGCTGGATGCTGTGGTGTGAATGAATCACAGCTAACGAAAATATAAAAGCAGGGCAAGAAACTACATAAAACGAATTGTGTAAAAGGCCAACTAACACACGCACACCTTCAAACGGCTGCCACAGCATTTGTTTGTTTACATTCAGAGTTTTGCTGCTGCTGCCGCCGCCTGCTGTTGCTGGGGCTGTTGCTGTTGTTGTTGCTGGTGTTCGTTGATCGCGTATACGCCGCTTATGACGCTTAAACTGGGCGCGATTTGAGATTTTCCAGCTGGCCAGCAATAGCTATGCCTATGCCCCGACTCGTGCACACATATGTGTATGTGTGTGTGTGTGTATGCTCCACAGTGGAATTTTAGTGGAGCCACTTGGACCACTTGACATTGACGGAAGGGCGCAACTTGTGACACTTGCCATCCAGAGAAACGAACTCGTAGACGCGCCTGGGTCATAAAACTTCTTATGGCCAATATGTGTGTGATAGTGTGTGTGTGTGTGCCTCTCGCATAGTTACTGCAAAGCAAACGCACTTTTGCCAACAGCATGTGACATCAGTGCGACATTTTTAGCCAACGCCAGTTGCCATTTTCGTTGCTGGCCCACAATGTAGCCACGCCCCCATTTAACGCCCATCAGCCAGACAGAAATTTCTATCCATTAATTTACAACTGACACACAAGAGCCCAAAAACCAAAAGCCAAAAATGTCTGCAAAGTCAATTGCACAGAAAATGTCGAACTCGAAATACGCTCAAAGAAATCTTTTTTTTTTTTTTCTTGATATGATCTATATATACATCTATATATTGCACTTGATATTTATATAGCTTTGACATATGCATTTCTAGAATGATATTTAAGCTAGATTAGCTCGAAGATTTGCAGCTGCAGGGAATCGTATAGATTGTATGATAAGGATGTATTTTTATTTGAAGTTATACGATCTAATTTTCGATACATAGTAGAATCTGGTTATAGTGATGCTTAAGGGACCGTCGCTATAACCATATACGTTTGTCTGGAAATCAGAATATTCGTCTTATATATCTTGGATGAGATCTAAATGAAATATCATTTATAGATATTTCATTTAGATCTCATCTGGGATATATGTCTGATATATATTTGTATTTGGAGATGTCTATAATATACATAACGTACATACATAACGACGGTCCCTTGAGTATTGGTATAACCGGTTTCTACTGTAATTCATAATCTGCCAAGTCTAGCCTAACAAAAAGTTTTTCCATCATCTTACAGCTCTTCCTTCACAATGCAATTCTTTATGGTCATGATAATCGCCCTACTCTGCGATTCTCATAAGCGCGCAATGCCAATTGCAAATAGAATTTATTCTGTTCCGTCTGACGTGCAGTCCAACGTATACAATCTTGATAGAGGGTATCCACGCATTATATTACCCATTATGACAATACCCAATAGCAATCACTGTATATAAGCCCTTCGCTTCAAGGCTGGCTCTAGTTCGATGGGCTTAAGAAATCGTTTGCTGCTCACTCATATTGAATTACCAACCGGATGACAAAGTTAGCGAGCTCGCTGTCAAATGGCCAACGAATTGCTGGCCTAGAGAAACTTTTTTGTCTTTGTTTTCTTTTTTTTAATGTTTCGTGATTTGTTGTGGCTGGCGTTGAAATTGAAATTGAAGTCGCGTGGCGATTAGCGGTTAGCGATTAGCGATTAGCGCCATTTGATAGCCAACCTGAAATGCTCAGCATGGGGCGCAGCGCTTCCGGTCAGCCCCATCGACTCCCCCCCCTCCCATTGGTTCATTGGCCCCCCTGGCTGCGCCTTGGTTTATTTATTCAGCTTGAGGCCACGTCCGCTGCACTCGAAGAGCCCATAAAGAGTGGAGATAACAACATCCTAATCCAAATAGGGATAGACAATCGGATCGCGGCCGGCACGCAGCGTCTGCCACAGACTCTGCTTGGTCTTCGGGCCTGGCCTCGCCTTGCCCAGCTGGCTGTATGGCGGCGGCGGGCGTTGCAGCTGGAGATGGAGGCGTCGTCGCTGGCGCACCGGCGTCAACCAGAGCAGCTCCGCTTGGCGGCGGCGTCGTCGCTCGTGCATCGTCCGAGAGGCGCAAAAGGGACGCATCGTCACATAGTAGACGATCTCGATCACAGAGAAGATGCTGAAGCCCATGAACAGGCCGAGCAGGCCGCCCGTATTGGCTGCAAAACAATGTGTCATGATCGTGCGGCACTAGAGGATCACTTGGACCCTGGACCTGGACCTGGCTCTGGCTCTGAGCCTGGACCTGGACCTGGCTCTGGCTCTGGCTCTGGCTCTGGCTCTGGCTCTGGCTCTGGCTCTGGACCTGGACCTGGAGCTGGACCTGGACCTGGACCTGGACCTGGACCTGGACCTGGACCTGGACCTGAACCTGGACCTGGACCTGGACCTGGACCTAGACCTAGACCTGGACCTGGACCTGGACCTGGACCTGGACCTGGACCTAGACCTGGACCTGGACCTGGACCTGGACCTGGCTCTGAGCCTGAACCTAGACCTGGACCTGGACCTGGCTTTGAGCCTGAACCTGAACCTGGACCTAGACCTGGACTTACACAGAAACTCGGTGAAGCCAAACATTTCGGACTTGGTAGTGCTGCGAAAGTTGTTGTTCAGATAGTAAAAGTGGAGAATGGCTAGGTCGTTGATGTTGCCATTCTGGCTGGCATTGAAGAGACGCTCCGGCAGCTGTTCGCCATTCTGGTAGCTGGGCCCGGCCACAATCGTCGAGCTGGTCATGACCGACTTGAAGGTGAGCTCAAAGCAGCCCGGCCAGCAGTTCTCACAGGAGAGATTCGTCTTCGACGACTCGATCTCCGTCTGCACCCGATTCGTGCAGTTGTTGTCGTTGGGCCCACAGACACGGGCAGCCGGATCTATCCGGGGCAGGTAGTAGAGCACGCAGCTGCATTCGCGCAGCAGCAGCTTCGCCTCGCACTCCAGCTCACAGTTCTTGCGGGAGTAGGTGCGATAATAGGACAGATCGTTCTCATCCGAGAACAGGCAGCGGCGCACCGCCTTCTTGATCGATCGTATGCTGGGCGTGGCATCCTCGTAGACCGGCTCAATGGGTATGCGTGCCTCGCGACCGGCGCTAACCACAAATCCATAGTTGGTCACCTTGGGCAGTTCGGCGGGATTGTGCACCAGCACCTGGAAAGGCAGACAGAGATAGAGAGAGAGAGAGGGGGGTAGGTAGAGGGAGAGCACGAGAGCGGAAGATGAGAGAAGTCGAGGGGGTTAACGATAGGAAAATACGGGAGGGAAGGGATATATAAAGAGAGAGAGAGAGAGAGAGAGAGAGAGAGAGAGAGAGAGAGAGAGAGAGAGAGAGAGAAATTAAGAAATAAAGACGAAAAGAGAAAGACAGACAAAAATATTAGAGACAAGGAATAGAAAATAGAAAGAGAGAGATATAAAGAGATGGAATAGGACCGATAGATATCGAGCACGGGCGAGAGAGTCACCTTGAAGCCATTGCCCATGGACTTGGTGCAGTAATATTCGGCGGTCGAGGCATTCAATACGACGGTGAGTCCCATGCGACTGCCCGTGCCGCCAGATGTCCGGGGGTAGTAGAACTCCGGCAGATTCTTGGCATAGCCGGATTCTGGAGTCCAGTTAATGGCCTTGAATATTGAATTCTCTGCCGCCGGCTCGATGCGCACATCGTCCGTATAGTTGCGAAACAAATAGATGGGATCGAGAGCATTGAACGTGCAGCACAGCCCGTCGTCCGTCAGAATGGAATTGAAAATCGTCGAGCAGATCTCCTTGCGTGAGCCAAAGCTGCAATGGAGCAGCATCTCATCGCATGGCTGGGCCACCTCCACCAGCAGCGCCTTGAAGTACGTCCAGGTGCCGATGTACGTGATGGTCTGATCGTAATCCTTGCTGCACAGATTCATAAGCAACGAATAGTTTTTGCTGGTGCTAAAAGGAGAAAAGGAAAGGAAGAGGGAAAATGAAGAGCAGGCATATTATTAGCTCCTACAGCAGTACAACCTGCCTCTCATATCTTACCTGGAGATGCTTTGAACCCGACTTCGCAGCGCCTGATTCAGATTACATATGGTTATAGCCGGAAAGGGAATGTTGCTCGTCAGCTGCTGCTTGGCGCTCGTCGAGATGATGATGGGCGAGGCGCTCCATTTGATGTAAATGTTTGATATGAAGAAGCCCGACAGAATGACCACCAGCACGAAGGATATGCCAAAGAATACGCTGACATCGTTTATTGATAATATATTTTGCTAATACATACACATATATATACATACACATATGTATGTGTATATATGATGATTTTATCTGCTCAAGACTTTACTGAAATATTATACTCTCTCGCTCGTACACACTCTCTCTCTCTCTCTCTCTCTCTCTCTCTCTCTCTCTCTATTTCTCTGTCTCTCTAATATGCACTCACTCTCTATCTCTCCTTTCCTCACACACACTATATCATTCTTACTTCCTTTTCCCCTATCTCGCCATATCTCACTCTCACTACCTCTCTGCCTTCCTCACTCTCACTGCTCTTTCGCACTCTCTCTCTCCCTCTCCGTCTCTTTTCCTCTCTCTTATTCACTTTATAACCCTCTCTCATTTTATCGATCACTATATCTGTCTGTCTCTCTTTTTTTCCTCATATCTAACTCCATCTCTCACCTGCTATCCTTCGCTCTCTTTCCCTCTCTCTCTCCTACTCATTCTACTCACTCACTCATCTCTCTCTCTCTCTCCCTCTCTTTCGCTCTCTCCCTCTTTCTCCCCTTGGTCATTCACCTATTATATAATTCTCTCACTCTGATTGGTGGTCTCAACTAGTTTGACTCGATCAAACCTTCCAGTTACTCTCTCCAGCTATCTACATATATTTAGATTTAGTTCAGAGAATCATCCAACTTACCGCTCTGGTATGGTAATGCTCTCTTCGGCTATATACTTGAGACCGTGCAGTGAGCTGTTCTTTAGATAATACTTCACGCTCTTCTCTGCTGCCTCGCGGCTGCACATGGTCTGCTCCTCATCCAGGGAGTCGTCACTGTGACTGTGAGTGAGCTTGTGACTCCATTTGTGATTGCGCTGCTGCCTGTTGGCCGCCAGGTGGAACCGTTGCACTTTGCTATCCCCTTGGAATCTCATGTTGCAACTAACTGCGCGGCTCGGCACGCAAGCTCCATTTATAGGTGGCTCATCAAACACTTCGATCCAATCGCCGCTCATCAGCCCTAATCATATTGACCCTTGGCAAATATGGCCAGCGCCAAATAGCCAAATTGAATTGGCAGTGGTTGCAGCCACGGCAAATGCCGCTTAATGCACATGCCCAACGGGCGGGGGTGGGGAAGGAGCCGAGAGTGTTTGCCATTGGAGTCGATAGCAGTTGCAGCAGGCAGCTCATGCAGTCGCCTCTCCATGTCCCACAGATAACCACAGCCACAAGCTGCTGCTGCTGCTGCTGCTCCCGAAATAGCTGAGGGCATAAAATACGAGTACACAATATAAACAATAACAGCTACAATAACTAAACAAAATGAAAGAGGCATACTAAAAACTAGAGCGCAAAACATAAAACAAAAGAAAACTCAAAGGCAAGGCAGCGACATAATTTACCGCAGCTCGAGATTCGTTTGGATTTGAATTGGGTCTTGGATTGGCAAGCCAATAATGTAGTGCGAAAATATGGCCAGAAATCAAATAAATTGTAAACTGTTCGAGTCTGTTTCTACATTTCTATATTTAGCGTGTAACTAATTGTTTATTAACGCGAAAAATAGAAATCGAAATCCACATCGAAATCTTATAGAACAGACCTTACAGAACCTTACAGAACAGCTAGCTATATATATGTATATGTATGTTCATATATAAGATTCAGCTAAGTTGTCTTCAAAATATGTCTATATTTATATATACAATCTTCATAGAGGTTTTCATAAGGGTTTCCATAAAGCTTCTCACAATTGTTTAGTCATTTGCTAAATTACACAAACTTTTCCTTGAGTCTAATATTTGCTCTCTAGTGTTTAGAGATTTGAGGTACATTTCATGCAAAGATTCATTTTATATCTAATTGTTTATGCTATTCAGACAAGTCTCTAAATACTATATGTTAAAATAAAGTCATTCGCAAATATATAGGCATATATATTTGCACTTGACTAATTATTGTTGAATTGAAAGAAGTCCACATTGAGATCCAATATAGCCGCATTGGGCGTCTCTTTCATGCTGAGCGCCTCGACGGCATTGTCGCTGGCATGATCGTAGTGCGGCAGCATTGCACCAGCCACGTGGCCGACGGTGGGTGGGGCCACAGCCACCGGGGGCGGCATCAGATCATCGCCAACGTTACGCAACAGACTCTCCTCGGACGGAGGCAACAATTTGCCGCCAGCGGACAAATTCAATCGTTGAGCCGCCTCGTCGGTCAGCGTATCATCTAAGGACATGCTGAGCCCTGGATATTCGACCAGATTGCGTGTACTGGCCACAGCGCTCACATGCGTCTCCGGCTCCGGTGTGGGCGCCTGCGCCGATTCCATGGCCGACATATCCAGCGCATACTGACCCTCGGGTATGCCCAGCACGCGTGCTATGCGCGCGTTCACAAAGTGCGAGCCCGACGTGTTCCGGATGAGTCGAGTGCTGCGCAACTGCAGCTGCTCTACAAAGTCGTTCAGCTCATGCAGGAAGAGATCGGCACGTTGCTCCTCGCTGAGATGGGCGTGTCTCTGCAGCTGACCGGTCAAAAGACCGAACAGTGTTGGCACATTGCTCTGCGATAATTGTTGGTGTAGTTGCTGGTGTTGTAGCTGTTGTATCTGCAACTGCTGCTGCTGCTCCTGCTGTTGCTGCTGCTCCTGCTGTTGCTGTTGCTGCGGCTGCTCCTGCTGCTCCTGCTGCTGATGTTGCTGTTCCTGATGAGCGATCACATATGGTCGCATATGGTCGGGATACTTGACGTAATGACGCTGCAAGCGACGACCCAGAAATATCTTATTGCAGCCCGGACAAATTGCGCTCTGTGGCACGGCACGCTCCTTTGGCACCGAAAGGTCAACTGTTGCCATAGACGGTGCAGCAACCGCTGTAGCTGGTGCACGATAATCTCTGTCACGCAAATCGGCCACAAGCAAATCCAACGTTTCTCCTGCAGCTGCTGTGGCCGGCTGGGGCAAGGCTGCACGAATTATGCGCCCAGATCGCGTGCGCAGAATTGAATCTGCATCTGCAGCTGGAGTTGGTTCGCTCACAGTACTACTTGTAGCTCCGCTCGGCGCAGCAATCGCTGTCGTTCTTTTCGAGGTTGCTGCAACAGTTGGCGCCCTGCGTTTTCGTGAACCGTTTGCTTTGGAGGATGTTGACGTAGATATCGCCGTGGAACGACTGTTACTAGCCGGCTGCATGCCCATGCCAATGGGATCCATGCAACGATAGATGGTCTTCTGGTTAGTCATGGCATTCGTCCGGACGACCTCGTTTCGCTTACTGCGGAAGTTCAAGAGATACATTAAACTCGGATATGCATGAAAGAAACCTCATTTACCGGTCGATAACGATGTGATCGTCCTTGGCCAACCGATATAGATTGTAGGCCAATTTAGCCAATGAGTCGCAGTCCTTGTTAGCTACGTTAACCAACTCGGAGGCAGCGGCAGCCGCGTCTGCATTGAATTGATAGCATTCAGAGAATTCCGATGACGCCGCATCAGCGGGCAACAAATCAATGCAGTTGAGCGACAATTGGTGATAGTCGCCATCACTCTTATTATTATTATTTTGTTCCTCTGCTACAGCCTGCAGCTGCATCACAGCGCTGTCCAGCTGTTCATCCTGCAGGTTGAGCACATAACCAAGTAGCGCATCTTTCTGATAGTCGGTTCTATTGATCCCTGACTCGTCAATGGCGCCATTAGATGGCACCAGCGAATCCTTCATTTCTGGTTGCCACAAGTGGTGCGCACTGCGTAATAAAGTGCAAGGTCACGTTTTGTGTTTACCGTTTTAAACAACAATAAATTGCAGATTGTTTTTGCCATTCACATTGATCGACATGCATTTAGGTACCTCGAATAGCGCATGCAATCGATTGCTCTTCGCGATGAATCGATTTGCCGCAACAATCGGCTTAATTATTGGTACTTACATCCCTATTATTAGCATTTGCGAAATTTCCGGCTATAACTGCAATATTGAATCCTTATAAAGCAAATACCAATTGTCTGTATATAGCCAATTATACAATTTGCATAATCGCTCGGTGACTGCTGCTAAACGGAAATCCTCCCACCTTCCCCACCCTTTGCACCGTCGGTGAGCCACGACCGATAGAAACTTTTTTTGCTGTGGAGCAGTGCCAAGATGTCGAAGAATAAACTAAATTTAGTTCTGCCGCCGGTAAATGTAGATGCAACTGTTGCTGCCGCACAGGTGGCACCAACGCCTCCGTTTAAAACAGCATCGGGAACAGAGTAAATATTAAATTTTCTGTATATACATTTTGAATTTTTTTTATTTTATGCCTCCCACCCGCCCACAATGCATAGAGACAGATCTGTGTTTATTGTAGTTGGTGTTGTTGTTCATATTGATGTTGCTATTGCTTCTCAAAATGACGCACCCACTACGAACATATAATAATTAAACACGCTTAAGAACGCCTACATGCACACATACATATGTATGTATATTTGCGTGTGTACATGTTTGCGTGTGCATAGATACAAATGCGTGCGAAATTGATTCTGATTCCTTAAGCCATTGAAAATACCCCTCTCCAAAATGTTAGCACTTTTCGTTTTGTTCTGCAAAAATTCATTAAAAAGTTAAATTAAAGTACAAATAGTTTGCTGGGAAAGCCAAAAACAAGCATCGACGCATTAACGGAAACGCTGGAGGGCCTCGATATGGACGACACGGAGCGCAAACGAATCAAGGTGTTCCTCAGCCAAAAGGAAAAGATCGGCGAACTCTCCGAGGAGGATCTAGAAAAGCTAGGCGAACTCGGTTCTGGAAACGGCGGCGTTGTCATGAAAGTGCGCCACACCCTCACACATTTGATAATGGCCAGGAAATTGATCCATCTGGAGGTGAAGCCGGCGATTAAAAAACAAATACTGCGCGAACTAAAAGTGCTCCACGAATGCAATTTCCCGCACATAGTTGGATTTTATGGAGCCTTCTACAGCGATGGCGAGATAAGTATCTGCATGGAGTATATGGACGGCGGCTCTCTTGATCTCATATTGAAACGGGCCGGCCGCATACCTGAATCAATACTCGGACGCATCACCTTGGCGGTGCTGAAGGGCCTCAGCTATCTGCGGGACAAGCATGCAATTATCCATCGGGATGTGAAGCCAAGCAACATACTCGTCAATAGCAGCGGCGAGATCAAAATCTGTGATTTCGGCGTTTCGGGACAACTAATCGATTCGATGGCCAACTCATTTGTGGGCACGCGCAGCTATATGTCGGTAAGTAGAATTGAAATAATAAGTAAAACTTGTATTAAACCCAAATCTAATTGTTATTATTGCAGCCTGAGCGACTTCAGGGCACACACTATTCGGTTCAGTCGGACATTTGGTCCCTTGGCCTTTCCCTCGTTGAGATGGCTATCGGCATGTATCCAATACCTCCGCCGGACAGCGCCATGCTGGAGGCCATATTTGCCGATAATGCCGACGATGGCAATCCAACGGTAATTGAGCCAAAAGTAATGGCAATCTTTGAGCTTCTCGATTATATTGTTAACGAGCCGCCGCCAAAGCTGGAACACAAGATATTCTCCAATGAGTTCAAGGACTTTGTCGACATATGCCTCAAAAAGCAGCCAGATGAGCGGGCCGATCTCAAAACGTTGCTGGTGAGACAAAGTTTATTTTCACGCATAATGTTGTTGTTGTTATTACTATTAATAAAAAATTCTTCTTTACATCGCCATTGCTAGAGCCATCCATGGATACGTAAAGCGGAGGCGGAGGATGTTGATATATCGGGCTGGGTGTGCAAGACAATGGACTTGCCGCCATCGACGCCGAAACGCAATACATCGCCCAACTAATTAGCATTCCTTTATTTCACATGCACACGCACTTATCGCACACATACACGTTATTTATTTGTATGTTATATACATGTATATGTATATGTATGTATGTATGTCTGTAATTGTTGTATCAACTCGCTTCCCACTTCCCACTCTGTCGCTCCACAACTTTCATACACCATGTGTGGGTGCGTGCGTGCCTTAACACTCACATTCTGGCCTTAACACTCACTCACATGTAGACACAATGAAAGAAACAAAGAAGAGTGGAATACTGAAAACTGAAAACTGGAAACTGAAAACTGAATAATGATCGGTACACAGAAATTAAAAAAGTTCAAATAATCGTACTCACAATCGCAAATGTGTGTTTTACCAAATTCCTAAGCAAGCCTGGAGTTTTATATCAAATTCAGTCGAGCTCTGGGTGTACCTAATATCCAGATCATTCGTTGACTTGCTAGCCTTGTAGCATTACAAAATTTTCTGGCTTATCTGAAAAAAGTTTTTTTTTTCGTACACATAATCCTAAAGAAAATATAATTTTTCGTCTGTTTTTTTTTTATTTTCCAAAATGTCGAATTCTCTCAAGGTATTTCGTTTGGGACAAAGCCTGTTGGCCAATTGTCGCATCGCCAAATTCCAACGCCCCATTTCGATAAGTGCATTTCAGTTCCAAAATTTGAAGGGTGAAGCCTTAAAGAAGCCATTGCCAATAGAGGAAAAACAGGCAGCAACAACGCCAATTGGCTTAACCCCAACACAGCGTAATTTGGTTGAGTTTGTAACGGGCGAAATACTGGAGGAACGCCGCGTCCAATTGCAATTGGAGCCGCCATACATGATAGACGATTTCACAGGTCATTTTTCTGGTTCCAAGGTGGAGCTTATCAGAGAGTCGCCGCACGAACGGATCAACATATTCTTCAATGTTAGCAAAAGTGTGCCGCGTCGCAATGATGAAACTGGTGATCTGACTCCAGTTCGTAGTGTACCCAAATTTGAGGTGCTCATTAGAAGGAATGATCTGCTGCTTTCCATATTTTGTGTATTCAAGCCAGGCGCTTTTGATGACGTGGAGCCGGAGTCGTTGGATCAGCAACCTCAAGAGAACGAAGTATTTGAGATACAGGACCTATCGCTATACAATCACGGTTGGAATGATAGCTGTTTTACCATTGATGCATCACTAATTGATGACAATTTGCAAACCATGATTTTGGAAATGCTTGAAGAAAAGGGCATTACCCATGAGTTTGCTAGAAAGCTTTCGGACATGGCAACTGCTCGCGAGCATGCCCTGTATATTGAGTTCTTAGAGAATCTATCCAAGTTCACAGTTGGTCTGCCTCAGCCAATTTCGCAAACCATAAAATAAGCCTTTAAGTACTTGCAAATATATATATAAGCAGCAATCCCAATAAATGAAAATTATACTCCGAGCAAACAAATTTCAACTGCATTTTTCCTTTAAAGGGCTCAAAAACGGATTTTTATGGATATGGCAACGCCGTTATAAACCTCAAAGTGGCCTGAGCTAACAACATAAGTCAAGCTTTGGCCGGCAGAAACAAACAAAATGTGAATGAGTAAACGCTGTTATTGCTAATCAGCTGAAATAAGTTGATGGACAGAAAGGTTTGATAAGTGAGTGTGTGTGTGTGTATCAAAGTGCGACGCGTCGTCAGTTTTATTAGTTTATCAAATGTCATTTATTTGAATGGGTTTGCGATGCTATCAATTTTAATATATATGGTAACGCTGTGACAAAGTCCAGTTAACTCCGGCAGTCGAGCTTTGGCTGGCAACGCCGTAACTAGTGACGATAGCAAGCAAAATGAAAACATCAAACGCTGTTATTGTTGTTGCTCTTGTTATTATTGGTCCGCTGTTTGCCAAATGAAATACATAAATAGACAGCTGTAGTTAGTTGTTTTTGATAAGTGTAAGTGTGCGGATTATGCTTAGTCACGGACTCAGTTTCAGTGCGCAATTGACATTAATTTTGAATGTGTGTTTCCTGTGTAATTGCTTTTGCAGCTAGCAGTAGCAATCGTCCATTGGTCAAAGCAGAGAGCGAGGCAAAAACAAAGCAAATCAAAGCAAAGCAAAAGCAGTGCAGCAGCGACAGCGACAGCAGCAGCAGTGCTCAATTCCCGGACCCAGTAAAAGTTCTTTGTCTGCGCGACGAGGCAGAAGCAGCGACGCTGACTGCGACAGGCATCGTACGTGCGTCGCTATTGAATTTGCAGTTGTTTGTTGACATCGAACGAGCGCGACGTCTCAGCTCTGTTATAGTTGGAGTTGGTGTGCGAATGTGTGTACGCGTCTATGTACATGTGCATGCATGTGTGTGTGTGTGTCTGCGTCTGCGCCTTTATGTGTAAGTGTGCGAGACGAGAAATGCAAGTGCACCTAAACAAAGCAACAGCTTACTACGCGCCATAACAACAGCAGGAGCCTCACAGTCATTCAAACTAGGCAGTGCAACGCGGACGTTAGCTTTTCAAGACGCGAACGTAACGTAAACAAAAGAAAGCTAGCAAATTTACTGCTGCTGCTGCTGCTGCTACAATTGCCAATGGTGATGCTGTTGCTGCTGCAATTGCAACGCACAACAAATTGACATGCACTAAGAAGGACGATAAACGCAAGTAACAAGGACAGCTGACATACCGTTACCAGAATTTGCAATACAATTTACTAAAAACAACAACAACAACAACAAACGAAAAATGTCATCTGTGAATGTGAACCAAAAGGAGAGTCCCAGTCGCGATTCGACTGCCTCAACATCGGGCCACATCTCGATGATAGCCGAGAATACGTTGGAATCACTGTCGCGAGACTACAGCCTGGTTAGCCTCAATTCGGCTGGCAGCCAGGACGAGTTCTTTCGCTGTCGCGATCACGCGGACAGCGTACTGAAGCGCATGCAGCTGTATGTGGACAGCCAGCAGCTGTGCGATGTGGTGCTCATCGCTGGCATCGATGGCAAACGGTAAGTGAACAAGCCAAACAGACAAAGAATGGAAAGTTGTTGCAATGCGCAAAAATCGAAAAAAAAAAAGAATAAATAAAAAAAAGACATTTTTTGCACACTCAGTCCATTCCCAGCAACCAATTTGACTTATTAGCAATTCACCATTCGGCATATACATACGTATACCCTGCACTCTTCCTCCTCCTTTTGCACTGTCAGTCGGTTCTTTGTGTCCGTTCGCACACCCGTTTCCCAAGGCAGCAACGCAATTCCAACAGTAAACACAACACTAATTGCACTCTTGCATGCTCGCCAAGGCTCGCTCTCTCTCACTCACTCTCTGTGTCAAGCTGATGATCTTGTTGAAGGCAGTGTGAAAGAGAAAGCAATATGCAGCCATTGAGGAGAGCGGCAGAGTGATTGAGATGTGCTTTGTACAGTGGTAAAAGCGTATGTAATTTACAGGCAAATGATAAACAAGTTAAATATGAAGATTTTGTTGCATATTATTAAATTTTTGCCATTGAAGAAGATTTTTGTTGAAGATTACACTGTGTATGAGACATGCTATCTGAAGATGATTTGATTTCGTTTTATTAATTTGTTATTGACGGAGTCGAAATAAATTTGTTTTAATCAAATAAATTAAAACAAATTCTTTTTTTATAGGGTGCCTGCTCACCGCTTGGTGCTATCCGCTTCGAGTGCATACTTTTCAGCAATGTTTACGGGCTCGCTGCGCGAGACCACGGAGCACGATGTGACCCTGGGCGAGGTCCATGGCGATGCACTGCAGCTGCTTGTACAGTATTGCTATACAGGGTATATTGAGCTGCGCGAGGATACGGTGGAAACGCTGCTCGCCACGGCCTGTCTGCTGCAGCTGAACTCTGTGGTCACGGCCTGCTGCAACTTTTTGGCCCGCCAGCTACATCCATCCAACTGCCTGGGATTTGCGTTCTTTGCAGAGCAGCAGAGCTGCACGGCTTTGTTGCGGCTGGCCCAGGCGTATACCTGCCAGTACTTCATGCAGGTGTGCCAAAATCAGGAGTTCTTCCAGCTCAACGCCGATCAACTGGGCAAGCTGCTGTGCAGCAATGATCTCAATGTGCCCTCCGAGCAAGATGTCTTCCACAGCCTGATGTCGTGGGTGCGCCACGATGCCCCCAACCGTGAGCAGTACATTGGCGAGTTGCTGGCTCTGGTGCGCCTCCCACTGCTGCAGCCAGTCTTCATAATGGATCACGTGGAGAACGTCTGCAACACCAATGAGTGCCAACAGCTTGTGATGGAGGCCCTAAAATGGCACCTAATGCCCGAGCGGCGCTCACGCATCGCCACCGAACGCACAACGCCCCGCAAATCGACAGTCGGCCGACTCCTGGCTGTGGGCGGCATGGATGCCCACAAGGGCGCCATCACAATCGAAAGTTACTGCCCCCGTCTTGATAAGTGGACGCCCTGGAAGCACATGACCGGACGTCGTCTGCAGTTTGGTGCCGCTGTCATGGAGGACAAGCTGATTTTGGTGGGCGGACGCGACGGTCTGAAGACCTTGAATACCGTGGAGAGCCTCGACTTAAACACAATGGCCTGGGTGCCACTGAATCCAATGACAACGCCACGTCATGGCCTGGGTGTGGCCGTGCTCGAGGGTCCGCTCTATGCGGTGGGGGGACACGATGGCTGGAGCTATCTCAATACGGTCGAACGGTAAGCTGATATTCCTCTCATTGCCAATTGCAAATGAACTCAAATGTAATCGATATATTTAAACAGTTGGGATCCAAGTGCCCGTACCTGGAGCTATGTGGCACCCATGTCATCGATGCGTTCAACAGCTGGCGTTGCGGTGCTGGGCGGTCGTCTCTATGCAGTGGGCGGACGCGATGGCTCCGTTTGCCATCGCTCCATCGAATGCTACGATCCGCACACAAACAAATGGACACTACTCGCCCCAATGAATCGACGACGCGGTGGCGTTGGCGTAAGCATTCTCCATTGGCAATCTATCGTAATTGTTCTAATCTGTATTCCTTACTGCAGGTGACTGTTGCAAATGGGTATCTCTATGCGCTCGGAGGTCACGACTGCCCGGCTAGCAATCCCATGGTCTGTCGCACCGAAACCGTCGAGCGTTACGATCCGGCCAACGATACCTGGACACTGGTAAGATCCTTTGGGTTAAAGTCCACATTAGTTAGGCTTATATAGACTGTTTCTCTAACTGTTTTTACTTCTAATATCGAAACAGATTTGTTCGCTGGCTCTGGGACGCGATGCGATCGGCTGTGCTCTGCTTGGCGATCGTTTGATTGTTGTCGGCGGCTATGATGGCAATCATGCCTTGAAGACCGTCGAGGAATATGATCCGGTGCGCAATGGCTGGAATGAGCTGGCGCCCATGTCGTTTCCACGTGCTGGCGCTTGTGTAGTTGCCATACCGAATGTTATACCGGCAGCCGCTCCACTGCCTCCAGCCAGTGCAACAGTTTAGTTCTGCTTCAATTAATTGTTGTTGTTAATGTTGTTGTTGTTGCCGTTGTTGTAGTAGTAGTAGTGTGCGTGTGCGTGTGCGCGTGTGTTTATGTATATGTGCGTCTGCGTGTGCGCCTGTGTGAGTGAGCTGCCCTGCTATTCCTATTGCCTACTACCTATTATATTATAACTTCATATATACATATATTTCTCATTACACGCAATACGATCATTGTGTTGCGCTTGGTCCGTTCGTCCAATCACCGATTGATTCCAGCTATATCCGGTGTGAAATTTCTTGGTACTTGGTACGCACAGATACACACACACACACACACACACACACACACACACATACATATATACTTACACACACACACATACAGAGAGAGAAACATTTAAACCGCTGTTGCTCTACACAAAACGTAATCTCATTCCTAGTGATACGAAACTGAAAAAAGACAATGCTCAAGCGCCTGCCCAGTGACCAGTAACCAGTGGAAAGAAACAAAAAACAAATGCATGATGCAAGGCTTTCAAACGCATTCCCAACTAAAACGTTTTCTATTTACACATATATATTTATAATTTATATTTACCGATATACCTATATTAATGTATTCTGATATTATTTTGCTTTATGTAATCTCAACACATATTCCTGTTATGTATGTATGTAACTATCATTGCCTATACGGTCGGGAGCTTCATATGCATGCATGCGTGCATGCAGGTGCATGTGTTTTACCTGGTGACAGTTCCATCACCTACACACAAACATATACATATATTTATTTATACATAAATAAGACTGTGCCAGTTAAATGGCCTAAACATATTTGATTTGCTCATATATATACATACATGCTTTCAGACATACATACATATATGTATTCATACAGCCATACATACATACATATGCATGCATGTGAAGTATACGACAAATACTTTGGTTTCTGCAAATTAAAATTTAAGAGTGCAAACTTTTAATTTTTTTAATCATAATTTATTTTAATTGTTTTTGTTTACATTAAATTTCCATCTTTCCTTTTTTTCAAATATTACAATATTACCTGTGTATGTGTGTATGGTTAATAAGCATTTATTTCTAATTGTTTATTTTTTTTTTTCTTTCTTTTCCCTTTTCAAATATTTTTTTTCTGCATTTATGCATATTTTTGTAGAAGAAGAAGAAGTGGAAGCCAGTCAGATTGGATCCAATCTGCTATAGTCGTCGTAGATCCGTCGAATTTCTCGACTACTATAATATGTAATTACGAAAACTATAAAAATTTAAGAAAAAACAAAACAAAACAATACAAAAATAAGTTGAATCAAAAAAGCGTAAGCCAACACAAATGGTAACTTTGATATATATATATATATATATATATATATATATATATATATATATATATATATATATATATATATATATATATATATATATTACTTACGTATTATTTTCTACAAACATATATTTATATTTTTACACAATCAAAAGAATACATACACTACGCATAAATAATGTATACACTGAATATGTATTTTTTGTAATAAAATATATTCTTTATTTATATGTACAGTAAAATGTAAAATTTACCGCATTTTAAGTTAACAAAGACGAAATGTGAAAAATTTAAATATTAACCGCCTTTTTTTAACCGACCAAATATTTCAGTATTCTTTTTAGGTATTTTTGCACTTCTAGCCTTTGTGGTCATACTGATAAAAAAGTCAGCACTCTTTGTTAGTATTTTATGCCATTTTTCATAGTATATTTTAGTACATGTCTATTATTGACATTGAGGTGCAAACACAATTGAATTATATTCAAATCCAATTAGTAAACATTTGCATTGGCAAATTGTTGAAGTCAGCATCATGGATGCGGAGCAGCTGAAACGACTTGAGCGCAAGGAAACCGCCTACATCGCTGACATACTTACCCAGTTTAATACGAAGGTAAGGGCACCAAACCACCAGCACCACCCACACTTTTGTAGCTGTGACTAATGTTTGTTGTGTGGCGGCTATCCGCAGAATGCAGATTTGCTGGTCTTTGATAGCTTTCACACGGACAATCTGTGGCACGATCTCTGGCTGGCCATATTTGGAATACTGGATGACGAGAGTTTATCATCATTGCACGCCCAATGTCTCAACACTGTGCGCATTCTAACGCGAGATGAGTTCAGCCTGCAGACGCACTATATTGAGCAGGAGCTAGGCACGCTGTTATCTCTGGCCCGCATCAATGGCAGCACCAGCAGCAACAGCGACGACGACGGAACGCTGCCCCAATTAACTCTGAGCGATGGCGAGGCTGATGTCATTGCCGAATCCTTGAAATGTATCTGCAATTTGGTCTATCAAAGCGCGGACTGCCGGCGCCAGTGTCTGCGCCAGCACAGCCTCGACGCGATTGTGAAGCGCTTGAATAGCGCCACCTCCTGTGCGACACGCTATCCGAGCACCCTGGAGTACTATGATATGAAACTGTTGTTCCTGCTCACCGCACTGGAGCCAACAGCGCGCACACGCCTACAAATCGATCTCAATGGACTGACCTACATGACCAACTGGTTGGACGACAAGCTGACCGAGTCGGCGACGGCAGCGGTCAGTGACGAGCAACTGAACATTATCTGTGAGCTGCTCAAGGTCATGTTCACCGTGACCAGTGCACCGGACAAGAGTCCCAACGAGTATGAGATTCAAAGTCTTCACTTGACCGGCGTTCTGCGCGAGCTACTATTGCGCTTTGGCAACCTCTCTACGGAACGGGAGCGAGCTGTGGTCACGCATGCCATCAATCTGCTGACCAACATCTCTGGCAGCTGCTTGAGCGAGCTGCTGGTCAAGTGCAGCAATGCCGAAACGGGGACAGAGAACGAAGCAGTCAGTGCCAATGCGAAATGCTGTGCCGTCTGCTTCGAGAAGCGCAACGTGCGCAGCCTGGCCGTGCTGTTGGATTATCTGCGCGGCGGACTCGCCCAGCAGGAGTCCGAGGCCAGTTCCCATGAGCTGCTGTCGCCAGTGCTGACGGTGCTGGTGAAGTGTGCTCGCAGCAATCGCACCATGCGCCACTATTTGCGCAAGGAGATCCTGCCGCCGCTAAAGGATGTGAGCAAGCGGCCAGAGGTTGGCAACGAGCTGCGCAATCATCTCTGCCGCTTTCTCACACTGCCGGCCATGATCCTGCGCGACCTGTCCGCCGAGCTGCTGTTTGTGCTCTGCAAGGAGGACGTCGGTCGCATGATCAAATATACGGGCTATGGCAATGCGGCCGGGCTGTTTGCTAAGCGCGGCGTGCTCGACTGTCGGCGCATTGAGGGCACCGACTACTCCTCGGACAGCGAGGACAGCGACACGGAGGAGTATAAACAGCAGCAACAGTCCTTCAATCCCGTGCTGGGCTGTGTCGAGCAGCCCAAGCGCAATCCGCTCGAGGGCATGTCCGAGGAGCAGAAGGAGTACGAAGCACTGCAATTGGTCAATTTGCTGGAACAGCTGCGCAAGGATGGCATTGTGCAGCCGGCGCTAATCGACAAGGATGGCAAGCCGCAGCCCCTGGAGCATATACTGCAGCTGCAGGAGGAGCTGCCGCAGCAGCAGTTCGAACAGAAACGCAAAACCTAAACGTTGGATCGCACCCTTAACGCGATCCCTCGTCTCAACATGCAATACAATCGTTTGGGGTCTTCCAACTCGCAGCACCAGCGTCAAATTTTTGGAAGCTGATAGATAGCTAACACCCATTACTAAAGTGGATGACTGTTATCCATTAATCTTTGATACTACGAACACAATCTATGCTCGCTAATATTCCAGTATACATTTACTAAACTAACACTAAACTAGGGCCAACATCCAGAGCTAAACTCGGACTTGGGGCAACCAGCAGAGAACATTCTCTGTACCTCTTTAACGACTTTGTAAGTGAGAATTTTTGTCATTTATGTATCTCCACTGTATTTATTACCGCTTAAGCTCAACGTCAAACTATAACTTCAAAGGGAAGTATATGCAAAAACAAGAGACCTAAGAATAAATGTTAATAAAAATATTAATAAATAGTAGAAGAAAAAACATACATTTTTCGATTCCTTATGCGTAGATTAAAATCTATTTAGAGCTTTATTGTGTTCAATTTTGATAGTCAGTTGGGCTCAGTTGCCTATATAGATTAACGATATTACGTATATATACACGAATCAAATAAATGTACTTCTATAGTTGCTGATACTAAATATATTTATATGCATATTCATATATACATATACATACATATGTATGCTTAAAAACCCAAACTCTCAGTGAAGAAACTTTTTTCCCAAAATAAATCAAATATTACATAATACTTATCCATTGTTTTTCAAATCAGAAATTTATACAACTTGAATCTGAATTAAGAATTTATTTTAATATAATTGTTCGAAATAATTCAAAATTATAATAATTGGCGTTCCGTAAATATTTGTCCGAATTGTCGTCCCGATATTATGAAATTGCAATTTGATTCAGAATTTTCAACTACTTCTATTTTGATTTAAATTTCTAATTTATATATTATATGTATTTACAAGGGTGGCCTGAAAAATTCCCCCACATTAAATATTCAATTTGCTTTAAACTGAAATTTGCTTATCTCTTTCTAAGATATAGATAGTCGAGAATAAAAATAAACATAAAAAGCATAAACTATAATAAATTACTACAAAATATATATATATAATAATCAGTTTGCCCCTATGATCGGGCATGATCAACTTGGCGATTCTCTGCAGCTCTCTTATAAGGGCTCCATTTTTTTTTTTTTAATTTTTTTTTTATAAATGCCTACAGCTGCATCATTTACACACATACATACATGCATACAGTCATGCACAACAAATACAATCACACATGAAATCATAATCACACACACTCACAGAGGCGCACGGCGAGTGGTTAATTATGGTTCTAGAGATATTCTTCTGATCAAATTTTCCAGAAAATCACATTCTAAATGTTTGCCAAGAATTTGGTTGTTGCATAAAGATTATGGATATTACGAAAGATATGGCTAAATCGGAAATACATATTTACAAATGACTGCATAGTCAATGTCAAGACTTCAGATATTGCAATTTTGTACGTATATATATTCTCCATTTATGGCTCTCAAAACCAACTCAGAATATATCGATTTTTATCGATCATAGGCTATTGGTAATAAGCTATCGAGAAAAAAGATAATCCTATGCTGCGTACAGCTGATTATTTTTAAGTAATCTCGAGCTTTAGCCATAATCTGTCGATTAACTTAGTATATCGATAAGAATATATAGAATTTGTTAGGGCCGTATTGATACTTCGATATAGATCTAGATACATACATCTATGTAATATACATGAATCGTACTTTGTATTGAACTAGACCAAAGCTGATATCTAAAATACATACATCATGAGTTCATTTCCTATTGCTTTCTATATCCGATTCTCTAGCTATACATCTATCTACGCCTATCTCACGCCAGATTTCGTTCTTTGGTTAAAGCCCAATTTAAGCCTCAAGCGAATCTAAATCTTGGTACATTCACTATATATATATATACATATGTATATATATACATAAATATATAAATATATACATGTACATATACAAATATATGTGTGTATATATATATAAATATAAATATATATATGTTTGTGCATGTGTGTGTGTGTGTGTGTATGTGTGGGTGGGTGTGGGTGTGTGTGTGTGTGTGCCTAATGCTTTGCCCTGATTCCCAGCTTCTGTCCATTGTACCCACGCCCTGTTTATCTGCCCCGCCCTAAGCGTTTATTTCCTTCTTTGCTCCACTTCCTATTAAGAAGGAAACTTTCTTTTCCTTTCGTCTCGTTCCTTCTAGATTTTTCCTATCTCCGTCCCCCTCCCTTCGTCAGTCCCTGTTAGCTTTTTTTTTAGGGTTTTTGTTTGTTTTTGTTTTGTTATTTTTTTTTAGGTTTTTCGATTTTAGATAGCCGGAACTCATTTACGGGTAGCATGCGATCCACTGTAGCCATCAAGGAAATTGGCCTCCTGAATGCGCAGACGATCGCACCTGGGCGCCAGCGAATGATGCCGCTTGGCATTGTGTCCATGGGCATGGTGCCTCTTGTGCCAGGCATTCTCGTAGCCACCCTTGCTACTCCCGACCGGGAAGTAGTTGGAGTAGGCGTGTGCCAGCTTGTGCGAGTGCTGGGCCAGCGAAGATGACCTGCAGTCCTTGGTGTGTGTCGACGTTGAGGAGAGGGGACGACTGGACTTCGATGTGTCGGGGCGGTTGGACAGTGGCGGGACATGGCAGCTGCTCGTCTTGTAAACGCTGGACAGATTGGGCAGCTCGTAGGCATTGGCATCGCTCTCGTCGCGGGCCAGAAATTCACGCAGCTGCAGCTGCTTCTGTTTGTCCCGATCGAGTTTGGGGTGATCCGCCTCGACGCCGGAGTCGCTTTGTGGCGTTTTGATGGCGCTCTTTATGGCCGACGACGGCAATACCGGCGTATTTTCGGACTTGTTGCTCATCACCGACGGCGGGGAGTACAGCAAGCGTTCGATATGATGGCGCAGTCCTTGCTTGCTCAGAAGCTGTTGGTTGTCCTGGACGTAGTGCAACAGCTGGCGCTTGCACTTGGCCATCTCCTCCTCCAGCCGGAGCAGCCGCGTCTTATAGCAAATGAATGCCGCCGATGCGTTCGACGCCCTCAACGCATCGTCTGTCTTCTCGTCCATGGGGACCACTTTGTCCACCGGCCGGACGGTGCCATCTGGCGTATAGAAGCGATCGACCCTGTTCCCGGGACTCAGGTAATTCATCCGACGCTGGTGGCGTGGGGCGCGCATCCCATTGCCCGTGGACTCCCGGACCATTTTGCGCATCTGATGCTTTGGCGGCAGGTGAGTGCGCTGATTCCCGCCGTCAGCGTCGTTCATATTACATTTTTTCTGCTGCAGCTCGCGATGCTCAAGCTGCATTCGCTCCAGGGCTGTGGTCAGCTCCGCGGATTTCCGATCCTTGCGTTGTTGCTCCTCCGCAGAGGGGGTCTGGCTGGCCGCAGCATCGGACTGAGCCGGCGGAAACGCTTGCACCGTTCGCGATGAATCGGAACTATTCGACGAGGAGCGTCGAGGAGCTGGCGCATGCCCGTGAGCCGGATCGAAACGCAAGGCCTTGGAATGCTGTCGGTCCGCGTTTTTTGTTTGAGTGTACTCCTTCACCTGCTGCTTGATAGCCTCAGCTCGCGACTTGGCCAAGCCTGATGGGGTCGCCTGGCGGGGGCGCGATATGTGCTCTTTATGTTTATTAACCGACTCGGCCGGAGTTGATCGCCGGTGCTGTTCATCGGCTTTGGTCCTGGCCATGCGCCTCTCCTTGCATTCGCGGCGCAATTTCCTCACTCTCGCCCTCAGCTGAGCCGTGGAGCACAGCCCCTCACCGACCACCTCGATTTCTGCCGCCGTGGGCGGAGACTCCTCCCACAGATGCAGCGGTGGCACTACCGTGCCCGACTGACTCGTCACTGGCGTCCGCCAAATG
This sequence comes from Drosophila arizonae, assembly GCF_054131065.1. NCBI lineage: Eukaryota > Metazoa > Arthropoda > Insecta > Diptera > Drosophilidae > Drosophila > Drosophila arizonae. The sequence continues at coordinate 13,669,004 of NC_142927.1, read as the reverse complement.
CCACCTATGCAGCGCGGAGCTGTGGCAGCCACTGAGGCTGTGGCTATGGCTGGTGCTATGGCTGTGGCTGTGGCTGTGGCTGCCGCTGCCGCTGCTGCAGCAGCTGCCAGTTCTCGACGCAAGGCCACGTGAGCTGATTCCCCTGGACGACGTATATACCTGGCGTCACTTGGACAGCGTTTGTTCCCGTGTTGCTGTTGCTGTTGCTCCTGCTGCTGTTGTTGCTGCTCCTGCTGTTGCTGCTGTTGTTGCTGTTTTTGTTGCTCCTGCTGCTGTTGTTGCTGTTGCTGCTCCTGCTGTTGCTGTGGTTGCTGCTTCCTTTTCAATTTCTCCTGATGATCCCTTTCTAAAAGCTGTTCTATCCGCCTCAACTCCTGCTGAGCTAACCGATACTCTATCCGCTGCTGCTGCTCCTGCAGGTGGCGCACTTTTATCATTTGCTCTTCGTACAGCTTATCCCGTCGCTCTTGCTCCTGTAGCTGTTGCTGTACCCGTAGCTGATGTTGCTGTATCCGTTCCTGTTGCAGCTGCCGTTGCCGTTGCCGTTGCCATTTCTGCAGCTGTTGCTGTGTCATCTGTTGCTGTTGCTGCTGCTGCTGTTGCTGTTGCTGCTGCTGCTGTTGCTGCTGTTGCTGTTGCTGCTGTTGCTGTTGCTGCTGCTGCTGTGGCTGCTGCTGCGGATGTGAATGCGGGTGCTGTTGAGCGTGCGGGTGGGGGTGCGGGTGCGTGTGTTGGTGTGGATGTGTCTGGAAATGTTGCTGCTTCCGTTGCTCCTCCACCCAGGCCTTGGTCAATGTGGAAATCGGCTGTCCGGGCGGATCCGTTTGTACGGTGGCCTGGGAAATGCTTGCGGATTGCCTAAGGCGAGTGAGGGAAAAGTGAAGAGGTGAAGTGGATTTGGGAAGTGTAATTAACGTAAGACGTATGTAGCTTTGGTGTGTGCTTCAGGTGCAGTTGGGCTCGAGTAGATTTCTATAAGTATCGTCAAGTATACCTAACACTATCTATCATATAAAAATATTATTCAAAGGACCAATCCCAATGCCTGACTTTACCTAACCTACCTAATCTATATATTGAAATATAACAACTTTGATAGCATTCGCATCTATAGATAATCTCAACTAAATCTAAAGAATCTAAGTTTATATTCTTAAGCCTGATTATATCTACTGCTATATCAAGGACGAGTCTAGTCAGGTTACCCCAGTTTTTATAGCGAAGCACGAACACTATATTTATTTTATTTAGTTTAACAATAGATACTCTTAAATATACGAAAAAAAATTCGGTTGTTTTATAATACTCGTTCACGATTTTAAAACAAACTATCTTAGATACATATAAGTTAGAGTACTCTTTGAACCCTGCATAGAGACGAGACTCCAAGCATTTTATGAACTTGACAGCCGGACAAACAGACAAGTGGACGGACAGACAGACATAGCTGGATCAACTCAGTTCGTCGTTTCGATCAGGGATATATGTGTATACTGTATAGAGTCTACCACGCCTCCTTCTGTCGATCGTATGCAAATGTATAAAACTTGTATACCCGGAATTCCCATTTACATTACGGTCATGGGCACAGACCCTGCCTATGAAGGCTATATGAATGTATAATGTCAGATCTCGTCAGTTTAATAGGACAGACAAGGATAGAGTCGTGAATGAACCACATCGTAAACGAGTATTAAAACAGCTGCTTAAGATATGGTAAAGGCCTAGTCTAAATGGGGAAGCCTTAGGGATAGCTCTAAGGATAGGTCGCCTGACGCTGAGCTGAACGCGAATAATGTCGCTGTTGTTGTCGTTGTTGTTGTTGTCGCTGTTGCTGTAAGCTCGTTAAATGCGATGCTGGAGTTGAAATGGAAGTGCACGAAGATGTGGATGTGGATATGGATGAGGATGGCTCTCGTCCACTTTTTGATAGAGCCGCACGCTGTTGCCTACAGCTTGTTGTGGTCGTTGTTGTTGTTGGCTTTGTCTTAGTTGTTGTAGCTGTTGTCGTTGCTGCTGCTGCTGCTGTTGCTGCTGTGCTGAACGCCGTCGTCGCTGTGGATGACGACGAACGTCTATGCTATGAGCGACGACACCTGCAAAATGAAGCAATCGAGCGAGCAGCTAGATCAGCATACTCCAAGCACTCGCACCGCCCATGCTTCGCACCACCCAAGCCACACCACAAGAAAACAAGATGGAGGGGGGGAATGAACTCACCTGGATTTCGATTCAGATCGCGCACGGCTCGGCGTCTGGCTCGACGGCTGATCGGGGCTAGCCGTTGAGATCACTGGTGTAGTGGACGAGCGCCCTTCACTAGATCGCAGTTCAGGCGCAATCATTTCGTAGAGGGTGGTACGGTACTCATCGACGCCGTACCGCGTATCGTCGTCCAACGGCGGCCTGATGTCGGCACGCAGCTCCATGTTCGCCGAGGAGGTGCGAAAGCGATGCACATAGGAGTGGGCGATGGCCTCCTTGGCGGTTAGCCGCCCTTCCGGATCGAGCACCAGCAGTGACTTTACCAGCGACAATGCATCGTCACAGCAATTGCGCAGTATCTCGTCCAGGGAGTACCGCCGGTCCCGCACGATCTTCTTGCTGAGCAGCACCGACCCGAAGCTGGCTCCGATGGATTCGATATCGCGATCCGTCACCTCCGGCAGCGCATTCACTATCTTCTCAATCTGATTGATGGTGCTGGTGCCTTGGAAGAGCGGCTTCTGGCGTATCATCTCGCCCAGTATGCAGCCCAGGCTCCACATATCAATGCCCTTCGTATACCTAATGCACACATTAATAATCCAAATAAGACTCAAACCAACTGCGACTACTCTACTTGACGCTTACTTGCGACTGGCCACCAGAATTTCGGGTGCCCGATACCAACGGGTCGCCACATAATCTGTCAGCATCGCCTCGTTATCGAGCTCATCCTTGCAGTCCAAATCCGCATTGCTTCGCCGCTTCGTGCACAGAGTGCGCGCCAGACCAAAGTCGGCTACCTTAAGCCTTTGGGAATATATGTATACAATAAATATAGTAGCAATGACAATGACAATGACAATGACAATGACAATGACAATGACAATGACAATGACAATGACAATGACAATGACAATGACAATGACAATGACAATGACAATGACAATGACAATGACAATGACAATGACAATGACAATGACAATGACAATGACAATGACAATGACAATGACAATGACAATGACAATGACAATGACAATGACAATGACAATGACAATGACAATGACAATGACAATGACAATGACAATGACAATGACAATGACAATGACAATGACAATGACAATGACAATGACAATGACAATGACAATGACAATGACAATGACAATGACAATGACAATGACAATGACAATGACAATGACAATGACAATGACAATGACAATGACAATGGCAGCAATGAAATGACAATGACAATGACAATGACAATGACAATGACAAATAGACCTACCTGCACTTGCTATCGATCAGAATGTTGCTTGGCTTGAGATCCCTGTGGATGACATTACCGGAGTGCATATACTTGATCGCATTGATCAGCTGATACATGACGAAGCGCTTGTGTATGTCCTTGAGGACGTCGCCCTTTTTGATGACATTGTGCAGATCGCTGTCCATGAACTCGAAGACCAAATAAAAGTCCAGATTGTTCGCAGCTCTGCAAAGAGGAAACTTAAGGAGCATCAGCAGAAATGATGAGGAAGCTCTGAGGCCTACTTGAAGATGTCCAGCATCCGAATGATGTTCGGATGATGCCGAAAGGCGCGCAGGAAGACGACCTCGCGATAGGTGCGCTGTGCATCGGTTTCATCCCGGAAGGCGTCGTAGATCTTCTTGAGTGCCACGGTGTCCTTTTGTCGCCTGTCCGTGGCCTTCCACACAATGCCGTAGGCGCCCTTGCCCAGACGCTGCACACGCACGGCATACATATATCGATCAGTAATCAGCGATAAACGATAGACGATTAACGATCACAAATTTAGCCTACCTTGCGCACTTCAAAAAACCGCTCCACATTCTTATCAAGCTCATGTATGCGTCGCTCCTGAGCATTCGCTAGCCGTTCGGCCATTTGCCTGTCCCTCTCCTTATCCTTATGCTTCTCTTTCTGCTTATCCTTCTCCTTATCCTTTTCCCTGTTCCGCTCCTTATGCCGCTCTCTATCCTTGTACACAGGCCTGGGCAGTGATTCGGTCTTCCGTATCCGCATGTGTTGAGCGTGATATTGATGCGCCTCCCGCTGCTTATCTGCTACCTGCTGTGGTTCCACTGATGGCACTGGCTGCAGTGGTTGCTGTGGTTGCTGTGGTTGTGGTTGATCTGGCTGCAGCTGGTGTTTTTGCTGCTGCTGTTGTTGTTGTTGTGCCAGTCGTAGTTGTTGTTGTAAGTGTTCTTGTTGCTCCGCTAGTTTTCGATGCCGACGGCGGTATTTCCGCTTATCCACCTCCAGCTCTGGAATTGCAATATTATCAACGCATCCGCCAACTTTTTGTGCGACGTGCCGCCGGTCGGCTTCGTCCTGTGCGGGCGCCAGTTTGTGGCAAGCACTTCAGCACTTTCTATGGCGGCTGTGGGTGCAAGTGGGTGCTTGAGTGGTTGAGTGGTTGAGTGCTTGAGTGCATGGTGTTAAGTTGTTGCTGCTGTTGCTGTTGTTGCTGCTGTTGCTGTCGCGTGTGAATGTTGCTGCTGATGGCTTTGTGTTCGCATTGTAAGAGTCTATCGTCGCCTTCATATGCAAAACGCAGGCCCAGGTATGTATGTTAAAAATGCAACAATAACAACAACAACAACAGCAAGAACATGGAATCATCATAAGGCAATTTTGATTGAAACGAAATTATTGTTAGATCGATCGAAAAGCGAAAGTGGGCGACAACAGCAACACAACAACACAGCAACAACAACAGGGCAAACAATTTGGCCTAGCAATGCCAACAAATGGACAAATGGAACCAGGACCCTCAAGTGCCCAGGGCAACGTCATATGTTTTTGTTTTTGTTGTTGTCGTTGTCGTTGTCATTGTTGTTGCAATTGCCAGCAAATGCCAGTCCCACAAAAAACAATCAAACAACGCCTCAAATGCCATCGAATCGTGCATGCAATCGAATATGGAGCAAAATGATTTTGTTTAACAATAAATATATACGAGAACCCTTACTCCCCCATCTACTTAAATGTGTGTACTTCAAGTCTACACTGATCCAAATTAAATATCACTTTCAATTGGGAACGAATCTGACATTCAGCGAGAACCGTTATAGAAATTGAAATATAAATAGTTTCACGAATTCTTACAGCTAGCAGTGATTCAATATAGCCTTAAACATATAAACATATATATATATATATATGAATTCATCACCCAATTGAATTATCATATAGATTAAATCATCAATCACGATGTAATGTTTTGATTATTGAATTTTGTCATATTTATATATATGCACCTGCATCAAATCGTAATAATCAATCAGAACTTATACATTCAATCATATTCAATCCAGAATTCCATTATATTACTTATAATATATATTCAATCAACTAAAAATCAATTTTTATTAAATCAAGTATAAGCAATGATAAATCATTTAGTATATTCAATTTTCTGAATTTACTGCTATTAAGGTTTGTCTCTCATAAAGTCGGGCTATTTAATTTTATCAGATTCTAAATATACCAGGAAATGTAATTCTTAATTATTTGAAACCCCTCAAGATGATGAGATAAGATCTACCAACTGCCATACAATGATTTTCAATTCATATCAGAATTCAAACTAAAAATACTTTAATTCCTAATGAGAGTGGATTTAATAATTTAGATATTAATTCGAGATTCGATTCTAACAGAAAAATACAAAGTGCAGTGTAGAGCTAGAGAAATAAATTATTTTTTTTTTTTTTGGCACAGCTGCCAATGGAGTTGGCGCCATGCATGTCACTTACCTGCCGATGAATGGATGAATTGATGGATGGATGGATGGGAGCTAGACCCGGAGCTGGAGGCCCCTAAATGTTCCACTTGGCCGAGCCAAGCTGTGGCGACTCGTTGGCAATCGAACTATGAGCGGCTATTGCGGTACTGACAACATCAACTTACAATTTGCACACGCTATATGTATATACATACACACACACACACACACACAGAAGCAAAAAAGGGAAGTGTATATATGTATATGTAGATATGTTCAAATGAAATCACAAATGATTAATATTGGGTATTAGAACGAGTGTTGAATCCAAATGCAACTGTGGAAGGAAAACGACGATGATGGAATATTTAAAAAGACGTTAGATTTAGTTGATAGAGAAACGCACGCACCCACCTCTAGATGTGTTGTGAACAACGTATATGAGAAAACGTAGTAAGTGATGGCAAAAAAAAATTGCAGTGGTTTATCGATGGGTGGATCGATGTTTGTTTGTTTGATTGATTGGTTGATTTATTGAATGAGTGATCAGTTCCAGTTGTCCGCTAATTCGTGAACCGTTATTCGGAAACCGCCATCAATTCAAATAAATTATTTCTGGGCTTCTTGAACCAAATCAAATGTAATATGTTTTGTTTTAACTGCTCCTGCGACTTTATAATTTAACCGTTTTCCACTTGCGGATCCGCTGAACTTATCGGAATCACGCTGTTCAATTTGAGTATTGCACTTAAGTATGTTTACACACGCACATACATATATATATTTATATATACATATAGACATATACATATATGTATAAAGTGTGCATACATAAATGATATATATATATATATGTATATATATTTATATATATACATATATATATATATATATATATATATATATATATATATAGGGATAATACCGTATCGAATAACTCGCGTTGTGATTTTTGGAAAATAAGATCAAAATTATAATACAAAATTGTGTGTTTTTTATTGTCGAGTTGTGTGGAAGGTATACAAAATATAGATGCCAAATGGCTACGACATTTCTAAAGGTCAACACAACTAGTGCCCGGACTACTAAGTTTTCACACTGTCTCCGGTTTGATTCTGTCAACGTCTACCTCGATATGCGAGCCAACAATATATGCATGCATACACACACACACACACACATACACACATACGTAGTCCTTTTCCGCACTTGTTACTATTAACCGTTTCGTGGTTATGGTTATAGTACCGTTCTTTCTATCATTCCTATCATTCACATGCCGAGCATATTCACATATGGCATAATAACAATAACAAATAATTCAATTTTATATATATATATTTTTTATTTTTGTATAGTTTTTAAAATTTTTTTTCGAGTATTCGTAAATTTGCTTTAATTAGATTTGTCATTTTCATTAATTTCCTAGGACAGAACATAGATTAGAACGAGAAACTGCAATTGTGAATGATGTAAACCATTTCAGCTTGCTTATTGATACCTGCAGACATGTTGCTATCAATAAATATTTTTATGCTTAGTTTTCAATAACAAACAATAGAGGGAAAGGCTCCTGGCAACCTCTGCCTGGTAAAGGTGAAAGAGAGCGAGAGCAAGTAAAATAAAAAAAGAGCGAGGGGGAGGGCGATAAATGTATGATGATAGCAGCCGGCGTCGAAATTTCTTGATCGGGTTGCTGCTGGTAACCTTTGCACACAAGACTTATTATTAAATATCAAGTATATACAGTTACATATACATATGTATATATTTATATATATATATATTTATCTATACTCAATATCCATGGTGATCGAGTGCATGTCGGTGTTGTTTTCTGTGTTTACTTAATGGCATATGTTTGTCTGCTAACAATTGAGACGACATATGCATGCATGTTTGTTTGTATGTATATAAAAATATCTTAGCTTGCATTATATGTATATATGCGTGTATGTATGTATAAAGTTATGTATATAAAAATATGTATGTATATCAATCAGCTGATGCTGAATTTGTTGGATTCATTTTTCATTTGCATTTGCTCTTGCTTTTACTTTTCCTTTTCGATTGCAGATCTTTGTCGTTTTGTCACTGAAGCTGCGTTTTCTGCTGCGCTTGCAGCTGCGCCTGCTGCTGCGCTTGCAGCTGCGCCTGCTGCTGCGCTTGCTGCTGCGCTTGCTGCTGCGCTTGCTGCTGCGCCTGCTGCTGCGCCTGCTGCTGCATAAACAACTGTAGTTGCTGCTGTTGTTGCTGAATTTGTAGCAGCTTTTGTTGTTGCTGCTGAATTTGTAGTAGCTTTTGCTGTTGTTGCAGCGTCATCGGCTGCTGTGATTGTTGCTGCTGCTGTTGTAGTTGTAGCTTATGATGCAGCAGCTGGAAATGATGTTGTTGCGGATGCACCTGCTGGTAGTGCACCTGTCGCCGCTTCTGTTTCTCAAGTTCAATAAAATGCTCCTGCTGCTTGCGCACTAGCTCGTCCATGACCTCGTGATTGTAGGTGGAGTGCAGCATGAGGCCCAGTAAATTGGCCCGCGAGCTGAGCTGTTGGCGCAATAGACGTTCCTGCTCCATTAGGTCATCCATTTTCAGCCATTGACGGACGCGCTCCAAATCGATTTCGGCCCTGCGTATCTTCTCCCAGGCATAGTGTTTGAAGCAATTCTTTTTGGGCGCACGACAGAATTCACCCGTGGGATTGAACACGTTGCTAACGAGCGGCGCACCGCATACATCCGTATCATTGACCTTGGGATCCTTGCTGTGCTCCGGGCATAAAACGCGCAATCGTTTGCAATACGTTTTGCTTGCCGGATTGTAAAAGTCACAGAACATATTGTTGCCCTCCATTCGGGTCTGGAAGATACTGCCAAAACTTGCCTGCGATTCATATTTGTTGAAGCACTTTTCCATGTGCTTGATGGCGGTGCGGGAATGTATCTCGTGGCCGCATGTGATGCAGTACATACTCTGTTCATCCTCGACGTCGCCATTGTCCTGCGGCCGTAGCGTGTCTATGGAACTGCGCTTGGCCCGATCCACCACCATGTTCAGCTCCTCGGCTCGCTTCTCCAGCTCGGCTAGAGCGAAACGCACCATTGATTGCTTCTGTCGTATCACCTCGAGCTGCTCCCGATTCTCTTCAGCCGCATGGCATGGCGTTAAATTCCACTCCTGTAATCGTTGCGGCAAAACCTGGAATATACGATTCGTGGCGAGATTGAAGCCGCACTTGTCGCTGCAGTATTTACTTTGTGGTCGAGCCTGGCAACGGCAACCGGGTCCATGACACTGACGCACTCCCTCCAACTCTGGATGCACAAAGATCTCCGGACTGTCAGAGCGGACAACTTTGTTTTTTCGCTGCTGCTGCTGCTGTACGGCATTGTTCTTCTCACGCTTCCGTCCGGTCGTTGTTGGCGCTGGATTGGCTTGCTGCGCCGACTGTATTACGCAGTTGCGGTAAATGCAACGCGGCTTGTGGCCAACCCGTGTGCGACAGGCATCGCACTGATTGCAATTGGGTCGCCGGCAACCTTCGCATGTGCCACACCTTCGAACAGCCTTCGTTTCCTTGGCCGCGTTATTGTTTTTGCGACCACCAGTCGAAGTAGCTGCAGCTGCATTGCCGCTGGTACCTGCCGCATTGCCGCCACCAGACAGATTTGAGGCGCTACAATTCTGACCGCTGGCAGATGTGGATGCAGTGGCCGCCGCGCGTTCTGTGGCAACCAACCGAAATATTGTCTGCAAGTCAGGATTCTCTTTCTTGCATCGTCTGCAGTAATATTGCTTGATATGCTTTGCCTCCTTTTCAGTGATTCCAATGCAGTCGCCGTGATACCATTCCTCGCACCCATCGCAGCCACTACAAACAGATTGAAATTGACAGTCGAAATTGTTTGACAGGAATTATTAGTTACTTACATCATGAACCTCGAGCAATCCGATGTGCGACATATGCAGTAGGCCTGGTCATCTTGTTTGAGGATTGTTGCGATCTTGGACTTACGCTCAGGCAGATCAAATTCACGTGCGATTTCTTCTTTCTAGTGACAGATATGAATATAGGTTAAAATATGAGTGCTTACATATGATTCGTGTTTTTGTTATTTATTTACAGATCTCTTGTATTTTCGTTTGTCCGCCATTTTTCTGTTGGATACAACCAGCGCCACCCACAGATAACAGCAACATACATTTATTAATGAAATTGCTGCCTTATATCGATATCTCGATAGACAATGACATCTTTCATCTTCAATATCGTGGTCGTGTCAAATACTGCAACTGGAATATAAAGACAATTCAAATGAATCTGATCTAATTGCTTAATGGTTAATTACGAGAACTCCATTTCCAGCGATGAAGCTTTGCTTAATTACATATTCCAATTAATATTTTGCAATTTAAAGCTGTCTCGCCAACAGCTCGCGGCATGATTTCAATAAATCGTGCAAACTCGATACCACCACACGATTACTTGTCGAAAACTTTACGCGATTTGCACAAAACAGCTGTGCACAATCGATAGTGGCTTTTGATTTTAGTATTTTTTATTTTGGCGGTTAGTTTTGTTATCTTTTTATTTGCAAGCATTTTGTATGTCACTTTAATTGTTTATATATTAAATATTTAATTCAATTTACATATTCAATGTTCAATATGTTCAATTTAAAATTTTCTGAGATGGACAAATTTTAATAAGAAAACAAAAAAAAATAACTTATTGAAAAGAAGTTTTTACGTCGATTTAGTAAATCGTTCTTAAACGAAAATTAATGTTTACCACAATATCCAAGTGCTCTGGTTCATCGATATCATTATTGATGTCACATACAGTTTCGATAGCGATAATATTGCTAATACAAATTTGCCGGCGCGACGACATCTGAGCCGGCATTTTGGTTGAAGTTCCTTATTGTATATGAAACATTTTCGATTGAATAGTAATTCTGTGTGAAGTGTGCGACTGTTTGTCCAAGAAAGAAACCCGCAAATCTGGATGCATGCAATGAGATGATTGCCGTCGCAGAGCCGCCCCAGGAGTTCATTCCTCGCGGTCGTCAGGCGGCAGAGGATCATCCAGGACCCACCGAACCGCCATTGCCCAAATATTTGCCTGCTGAGCATTTGCTACTGCAGCGATTACAAAATGTTAATATCTCAGCCGCCGCCGAAGAGCCGCAAGAGTTCTGGTGCATTCGCGAAATCTATGATGACTACGAGACCAGCTATGAGCGCGCACAGCGTCGTCAGCAACTAATCGAGCAAACGAAGAAGTGTGGGCCCAATGCGGCGGCGGCCACGCAATTGACATCGCTGCCACAGCAGCTGCTGGAGCCCATCAAGCTCCGTCGCGAAGACCCCATGTGCGACTACATTGTGAACAACGAGGAGGAGCTGTATGTGAACAAGAATACGGTTATATGGACGCAGGGCCTGAACGATGATGACGATGGGGTGCAGTGTCGCATGTGCTTCACCTGTGACACACCAGTGAAGTTCGCCTGCTTCCTGAATCGTAGCTTCGTGCGCGGTCGCCTGGCGCAGTTGCGCGCCGCCGTCCAGCCGGAGGACAAGCTGACAGCCATTTGTGTGATGGACCAGGATGCGTTGCGCGTCTACTGCAATGATGGTGATGACTTTCTGGCCAATCTCGACTTTCCCGTCTCGCATGTGTGGCAAACGACTCACGGCCTGCTGCTGGAAAAGGACTCGAGCAATGCGCTCGTCTCCCATTTGTCCATACCAATGCCACGTCTCTTCTCTATGTCGCATCCCCTGCACGAAGCCTGCCCGGTGGTGCACAAGACGGCGACCAACTCAACGGGCTACATAACCGAACCCGAATACAGCATTGTCTTCACGGCCGAGGAGTCCGATCTGGTGCTGCTGTACGATGCAAAGTTCTTCAAGCATTTTGTTGCCCGGCTGCGCAAGGTGACCGCCGAGGAGGTGAACCATGTGAGCCAACAACAGCAGGAGCTGCTCAGCCAGACATTGCAGGGCAATCGAACCACCCCGGGCACCAGCACCTTGCACAGCTTCAGCTCCACCAAACTGACGGGTGGTAGGTGACCTTCTATACACACTCTCAATCTCAATCTCTAGCCGAAAACCTGGTTTCCTTTTTCTGTATTCCTTTGACAGCCACTTCAAAGGTGAACACCACCTCGTTCCTGGGACGCAACAATCCAGCTACGCCGACTCTTAATTTCTCGAAATACGGCCTCAGTCAGTCGCAATCGTTTAGCGGCGTCCTGGGTCAATCGAAGTGAGTAGCTGATTCTAGTTGATCCTTATATATAACATGTAATCCGACTCATTTGCCATTCAGTCGAGCCTCGATGGGCGCACCGCTCAGCCAGCTGCAGAACAGCATTAGCCAGCAGTCGGTGTCCGTTAAGGATATGCGCAAGATAACACACGTGAAGCCGGCCAAGCCCATTGAGCCGGAGATGTGTTTGGAGCACATCTGGACAGAGAATACCTATGGCACGTAAGTTCACAAATAGCTCCTCAACCAGCCACTCAGCCACTCGACGCTCATGGATTCCTTTGCAGGCAACGCGAGTTCTGTGAGATGGCCACGCGTGCCTTCATCCACACGGATTTGGTGGGCCAGACGTATCTGTGCTATTTGCTCGCCCGCAGCTGCCGACTGCAAATGGTGTTGATCAATGGCTACGACACCAGCGATTTGCAGCTGTCCACGTTGGCCTCGACGCTGCCGGCCAAGGATGCAGTCGGCCTGCAGCGCATGCATATGATAGCCGTACTCGATCCTGGCGGCAATCTCATACTGTACACGGGCACTGTGCTCATCTCCAAGGTGCACATAACGCCCCAGCTGACCACAGCGCCACAGACTACTTACATTGCCACGCCCACGCCGGCAACAACGCCCACTCCGCAGACACCGGTGCAAGGGCCGACGGCGTCGGCCCAGCTCAAGGTTGCCAACAGCTCCTTTGTGGAGGTGCGTCGCAGCAGTCTGTTGCCCACCAAGGCGGCAGCCGACCTGAGCGCCTTCGATGAGGAGCTGGAGCTGCACATGCTCTCGCCCATACAACCGCAGCCCATGTCCTATACACAACGCCAGGCGCACAACGTATGCAAGGGATTGCGTGATCCCGCCGGCAATCGCTTGACCTTGGTCTATGCCACCGGGCGGATGCTGCGCATTGCTCTGCCGCTGCTCAACGACACACGCCTCATCACACGCTGTGTGGCCGCACTGCGCCAAGTGCTGAATCCCACACAGTTTCTGCACTTCATCATACGCTGGTACAGTGCACGCAATCCGCCCGGCTCGCAGGACTACAGCATCGAGCAGGAGTGGCAACTGTTTCGCAGCACCCTGCTCGGCCTGATGGGCTGCATGGGCACGGCGACGGCGACGGCGGCAACAGCGATGTCAGCGGACGAGACGACCGATGTGGATGAGTCCTATGAGTCGCGCTGTGCCACGCCTCCACTACATACGTTCACGGGCGCTGCCCAGGATGAGCCAAAGAAGCGCCGCAAGTACAACGATTGCGAATCCTACACCGACGATGATTGGGAGTTCATGCTGCTCCAGACTGCATTGTCTCCCTGCCCCTCGGATCCGGCGCACGCCTACAGTGTGGACGTGACGGCTCCATTGTTTCGCATGCTGCCTGCCATATTCTATGGCATGCACATGCTCTACGAGGATCTCAAACTGGACTCGGTCTTTCAGAGTGCGCTCATCTACCTGGCATCGGTGAGTACATGGACTTCTCTCTTGTGGATTATGTGTGTGTGTGGGTCTAAAGATTTGCGCCATTGCAGTTTCTGCATCAGCTGGCAATCGACATGCAACTGGACAGCTATATAATGCACTATCACCTCGACTTTCCGGAGCTGACGCACAAGACAACCAAGCTGACCATGATGAGCACTGAGCATGGCGCCCTGATGCTCTACCAGGAGCTGCTGCGCATGCCGGCGCCCAGCGTCTATGTGCAGCTGGAGCATGTGCTGCTCAACCGGCAGGAGGTGCCGCCGCTCAGCTACATGGAGTGCATCAACGAGCGCAGCCGGAATATGGTGCAGCTCGTCTCGCTGGTAATGCATGGCCAGAGCAAGCTCAAGCACTGGTGGCAGCTGCTCGAGATCTTCGGCGCGGTCCAGTCGAACTTTGGCAAGCGCCCCAAGCGCAGCATCTCGGCGGATGTGCCGCGCTGCCACCAGGTGCTGGAGCTGTTGCTGTGCATGCAGATGACCCGGCGCGATATTGAGCGTCTGCCCGCTGCGGTGCATTTGGTGATTGCCGAGGCGCTGGAGCAGGCGCGTGTCACGCCGCCCATGGGCAGCAGCATGGCCACCTATGATCTGATACTGCGTCCGGAGCTGGCTGCCCATGCCCAATTGCCGTTTCTCGAGACGACGCTGGGCCAGCCGCATTGTGGACGTGTCTACAAGGAGGATTCGCTGTCGCCACGCCTTGCGCCGAGCAGCGGTGAGTGGCCGATGCCGGAGCCAGAGTCCGAGCAGCTGCGTCACGATGGCATGGACAATATGGATACGAAACTGTTGCGCTTGCGCTTTCCCGACGACATGCGCGTCGAGGAGGTGCGTCGCCTGCTCAACAGCGCCGATCCTGTTGCGATCGAGGTGCAACAATCGCCGGGCACCAGCGATCACGAGTTCATCGAGGAGCAGGAGAAACAATTGTTCGCTTTGTGTGCGCGCACCATGACCCTGCCTTTGGGCCGTGGCATGTTCACCCTACGCACCCTGATGCCCCGGCCCAGCGACAATATGCCCATGCCCAAGCTGTGCCTGGTGGGCCGGGAGCCCGTGAAGGGCACCACCATTGAGATGCAGCAGATTGAGTTTCCGGCAAATATGCATATGTGGCCATCGTTTCACAATGGCGTCGCCACCGGGCTGAAGATCTCGCCACAAGCGCTGGATATCGACTCCACATGGATTGTCTACAACAAGCCAAAGGCGCAGGCGAACAATGCTCTGGAGCATGCGGGATTTCTGATGGCACTCGGCCTCAATGGACACCTCAAGTCGCTGTCCTTCATGAGCGTCTACAAGTATTTGGTCAAATGCGATGAGATGACCAGCGTGGGGCTGCTGCTAGGCATATCGGCTGCACATCGCGGCAGCATGGATACGAAAACAACCAAATTGCTGAGCGTCCATCTGGAGGCGCTGCTACCGGCGACAGCCATGGAGCTGGACATACCGCAGAGCACCCAAGTGGCTGCCCTGATGGGCATTGGCCTGCTGTATCAGGGATCGGCTAAGCGGCATATAGCCGAGGTGCTGCTGCAGGAGATCGGACGTCCGCCTGGCCCTGAGATGGAGAATAGTGTGGAGCGTGAATCGTATGCCATGACCGCTGGCCTGGCACTCGGCCTAGTCACCCTGGGTCAGGGTGAATCCCCGGCTGGATTGCGAGATCTGCAGCTGCCGGATACACTGCATTATTATATGGTTGGTGGGGTTAAGCGACCCATTAGCGGCTCCCAGAAGGAGAAGTATCGCCTGGCCTCATTCCAGGTGCGCGAAGGCGACTGCGTCAACATCGATGTCACCGCACCGGGCGCCACCTTAGCACTGGGTCTGATGTTCTTCGATTCGGGCAACACAGCAATTGCCGAATGGATGCAGCCACCCGATTCACGCTATCTGCTGGATATGGTGCGACCTGATTTCCTTCTATTGCGCACCATTGCCCGGGGCCTGATCCTCTGGCAGCAGGTGCGCCCGGACAACGATTGGTTCCAGGCCCAATTCCCGCAAGCCCTACGCGCACATCTGCGTCTGCCCACGCGCGAAGACGAGCCGCCCGAGGACAGCGATGTGGACTACGAGGCCATTACGTAAGCTCATCCGCAGGATGTGTGATCCTGATTTATCAAAGACAGTTCACATATTTTTCTCTCTGCAGGCAAGCCTACTGCAATATCTTGGCTGGCGCCGCCTTCTGCATTGGCCTGAAGTATGCGGGCACTGAGAATCCGGTGGCATTCACCACTTTGCGCACCGTTATCAAGGAATTCCTCAGCTTTCCGGGCACCCCGATGGGCGAGTGTGCCGGCCGTACCACCATCGAGAGCTGTTTGATGGTGCTGCTCATATCCATTTCGCTGGTCTTTGCCGGGTCCGGCAATTGTGAAATCTTGCGCATAATCCGCTATTTGAGATCACGAGTGGGTCCCCAATATCCGCATATTACGTATGGCTCCCACATGGCCATACACATGTCGCTGGGTCTGCTGTTTTTGGGCGCTGGCCGCTTCACCATAGCCAAGACGCCAGAGTCCATAGCCTCTCTGGTCTGTGCCTTCTTCCCCAAGTTTCCCATACACAGCAACGACAATCGGTGAGTGGTCTATATAATCGGTTAAAGTTATATGTATATATATATATATTGTATTCAAATTGTGTGTGCTTTCAGCTATCATCTGCAGGCGCTGCGTCATCTCTACGTGTTGTCCGTGGAGCCACGTCTCTTCCTGCCACGTGACATCGACACACATCAGCTATGCCTGTGCAACATTTCGGTGCTGGAGGTGGGCTCCACGGAGCTGCGCCGCCTGCCCATTGCCCCTTGCATACTGCCCGAGCTGAGCACGCTGCAACAGGTCATCGTCGATGATGAGAACTATTGGCCCATTTGCTTTGAGCGCTCGCGCAATTGGCATCAGCTGGAAAAGGCATTGGAGCTGTGTGCTCCGATTGACATTAAGAAACGAACTGGACGTCTCTCGCATCTGGAGGATCCGGATCGTTTGAAGAGCATGCTAGCACAGACCCTGACCATGGAGCAGAGCATCTGCTGGCAGGTGGATGTGAATGATTTGCAGCAGTTTGCCAGCGAGAGGCTGGTCAAGCCCTTTCTCAGTCGCTTTCTGGACACGAAGGGTACGAGTCTCAGCTATGCTGAGCAGAGCAAACGGCATCAATTGATGCTTTTGTTCTACAATGCCGTGGTCAAGGATCGAATGCATCTGCTGCCCGTTTATCTAACGCTCTACGATGTAAGTCTGATCTGATTAATTATTGATCTTCAATTAAAGCATCTTTTCTATTGCCCACAGCACGTCACCAAGCAGATGGCCAACAACAACGATGTTTGGCAGGTGAAGCTAATCGAAGCCTATATGGGCAAAAGTCCCAATGATGAGCATTCGCTAATCTCTGTGGAACTGATTCAAATGATGCAAGAGATTTCAAAGCTGAGTCTGGAGCAGGCGGCACGTGAATTTTGTATACCATTGCGTGAATTTCTGACACAGAAGCGTCTCGAGCCCAGCTACGTGGCCAGTATCTGTGCCCAGGATCTGCAGCGTGTCTTTTGTGTCATCAATTACTTCAACTTGATGCCGAATATGCTATCTAGCATTGACCTGAGCAACGGCCCGGTTAATTATCTGCGCATCATGGTCGAGTTCAACAAGTTGCAGTTAAGTCCACACACCATATACGGTGTGCTTAAGATATTCCAAGCGCTGGCTAATGAAGGTGCTGAGCAACAGCAGGAGCCGACTTTCCAAGAATTCAAATAAGTACACGATTAATTTGACTATCGCTCGAAGGCTTACAAACGTTATCGAAATCGTTGACATTCTTAACTTGAGCCTCAACATCGAGATACAACACTGTCAGTTGCGTTTTGCAACACTTCATATACTTAAATGCCTTTAACACTGAGATTCGCTGTTCAAATTATTACAAATAAGAGATGTAATTTATGTTAAACAACGTTGAAGAAACAAATACAAATTCATTTATAAAACTGATCTTGCTATCGATGTTGCACTCAGCTATCGATAACATTGGGCGCCTAAGATTTGCAGATTTGAAATTGTGTTCAATAAGAAATATAATTTATCAAATATATGTATATAACCATATATGTATATATAAACTACAACTATTTTGTAAGCAATTGCACATTCTTGCAAAAACATATATAAAACTGGAAGCAAAGACTTTATACTAAACAATGCGCTGATGCTCGGCGGCTGTGGTTTCCCCAATCTTCCGGCGGGAGAAGCGTTGATATAAGTAAATGCCCAGCAGTGGAAGCGGCGTCATAATGGCCACTGACACCGGCACCACTGTGGTCAGATCTGCCTGCGGCTGTTCCAAGGTGGTGCGCAAGAAGAATATCGCGATGCCCGTATTCTGGATACCCGTCTCAATGGCAATAGTCAATGAATCCGAAGCACTTTGATTCAACAGCTTGGCCGCCAGCCAGGCGACTGTGTAGCCAAGTCCAGGCAGCGCCAAACCAGCCAAGGCGATCTGTAGACGAGGAGAATTGGTTGCGATTCGATTTATATAGATCAGTCAGTCCACTCACCTGCCAGGAGAACAGCTGGAACAGATAGTAGTTTGTGATGATCGCAAAGATCACAATGAAGAGTATAAGGCATGCAGAGATGGGCTTCAGCAGACGCACCAGCACCTGAGTCACGCGCGGCAGCCAACGCTGGATGGCCAGCCCAATTAACAACGGCACAATCAGGGCTGCACAGTAACTGGCAATCTTGCCGTAAGGCAGCACCATGCCAGCGCGCTCGAAGATTAGCTGACCCAGCGTAAAGACCCAGAGCGGCATTGTGGCAAAGGCGGCCACATTACTAACAGTGGTCATTAGCACAGAGAGATTGATATTCGCGCTGAGCACCGCCGACCAAGTGTTGGATGCACCGCCGCTCGGGGCGATGCCCGTAAAGAACAGGCCCAGCTGCATGGCTGGTGAGTCGGGAAAAATGAAAACGCCCAGGGCATAGCTAAGAAGCGGCATACCCAGAACCTGGGTGATGAAACCAATGCAAGGTCCAACTGGGCGCGTGATCAAGCCTTGCAGGACGTCCACATTGAGTGCAGCCCCAAAATTAATGTAGACCAGCGACATGAGCAGAATGATGGAGCCGACGAAAACGTGATCGATGATCCGCTCCGGTCGCACCACCTGCACGATCAGTGTGCTATCATTGCTGCCGGCATTTTGGGGCGCTGAGCTGGTGTTTTTGGTTGCGTCATAGAGCCGCACCTGGATTCGGGCCTCGCCGAGAAAGTATGCATCGATGCGTATACTGCCATTCCACTGATTGTGCTGCACGTCCTCCATGGAGATGCTTGAATTCACGGCAGGCACACTGACCAACTGAGCGTGCGTACTTTGCAGCCGGAAGCTGTAGCGATCTGTCATCAGCTGCAGATCATCTGTTATGTCGGACAGTGTCAAATGCACTGTGTGGCTGCGCTCCATTTCCAGTTGCAGCAGCGCAGGCTCAAAATGCGCCTGCCAACTGGCGCTGGGCAGCACCTGTTGGCCCAGCATCAGTGCCATAAACAGGCAAACGTTTCCGATAGACATTGCAATCCACTAATGAATTGCAATGCAAACGAATCTTATTTCGTAATCGCGCACTCAACAAGTCGTCAAAAATTATGAACAGAGGAACACCGAATGTGCCGTGTGTATGTTGCCACTGCAATGAAAGTCTGTGCAGTTATTTACAACGAAAAGCGTAAATGACACTAACAAAGTGCGGCACGGAGAAAAACAGAGGCAGCGAGAGAGAGAGAGCTAGTTAGATGAAGTGTGAAACAGCTCAAACTACTCTTGCTTACTGTGAGAGAGCGTGCTAAGCATACAGAATCACAACAACAGATAGCAGATAGCGTGTTGTGCATAGGAATGTAGATGGAACTCTGATTGCGATATTGACTTATGCTCATTATCTTTCTAAAAAATACTCTTCCCTGTAAATAAAATAATAAATGTCTTATAATTTTGTAGATTGTGACAAAGCCTGTAACCCCTTTCGTCTACGCCCTTGCAGAGCACAAAGCCTACCGCGCATACATAAAGAGTAATAACAGTTACACTCATATAGGTTGTCGCCATAGAACTGTGTATGTGTACTCTTTGGCATGCAAATGTGATGGTGTGTGAGCATACGCTTGCTAGCAAGCAAAAGTGACTGTATGTGTGTGTGTGTGAGCTTGCATGCTAAAACAGCTTGCGTGTGTGTATGAAATGTTGTTCACTGAGTGCAGAAGAGAGACAGAGAGAAAGAGGGAGAGTGCATAGTGAGCCGATCTGCCACTTTAAGCTCCGTTTTTTTCGAACAGCTTTTTGAGTTTAATTAACACTGATCAAATTCGCTTTTGAGTCAGTATTATACAAATGCAAAATTTAAGCTTGAATTTAGGTATAAATTAATTTTAAGCGAGTGTCAATTTCAATTTGCCATATTTTATATTAAAATATGTTTGAAGAAAAAAAAAAAGTTTAAAAAGAAAATAAGTTTAATTACGCAGGCTCTATAAATGAATCTTTAAAGAAATCTTTCTGAAAAATACTAAATTTACAGCAGAATTCCATTAAATATTTTGTGTGAGAGTTAAATAGTTTTTAATCTCATTCTAGATTCTAGGAAAGAAGCCTATGTATGTGAAATGTCATAAAATTTGATTAGAAAACGATTAAATTCATTGAGGTTTTGGTTTTTATTGGAATTTAGGATAAATGCCGAAATGTATATAAAACACCATCGCAAACGGCTGTCAGCGGGGAGTGAGGGGTGTGCTTTAGTATCTATAGTGATCGGGCTTGAAGGGTCCTGTCTTGGGCACCCCCAAATAGTTGGCCTGCTTGTCCGTCAGCTTGGTGAGTTTCACTCCCAGTTTATCCAGATGCAGGCTGGCCACCTCTTCGTCCAGCAGCTTGGGGAGAACATGCACACCGACTGTGTATTGGCTGGACTTGGTCCAGAGCTCAATCTGGGCGAGCACCTGGTTGGTGAACGAGTTAGACATCACAAAACTGGGATGTCCATGGGCGCAACCCAGATTAACCAAACGACCCTCAGCCAACAGGATAATGTGCTTGCCGTTGGGCATAGTATAGCGGTCCACCTGCGGCTTAACATTCACCTTCTCCGTGGCATTCTTGTTCAGCCAATCGACATCGATCTCACAGTCGAAATGTCCAATGTTGCACACAATCGAATCGTCGGGCATATTGAGCAGATGCACCGATGTGATAATGTCCCGGCAACCGGTGGTGGTCACATAGATGGAAGCCTCCTTGCTGGCTTCCTCCATAGTGGTCACCTCGTAACCCTCCATGGCTGCCTGCAGCGCGTTAATAGGATCGATTTCGGTGATGATAACGCGACCGCCGAATCCTTTCAGGGCTTGGGCACAGCCTTTGCCCACATCTCCGTAGCCAGCCACACAACAAACTTTGCCCGCAATCATGACGTCCGTGGCACGCTTGATGCCATCAATTAGAGATTCACGGCAGCCATAGAGATTATCGAATTTGCTCTGGATAGAATAGAGAAAGACAGAGGGAGATGGATGATGGATGAGCTATGTACATCAAATCACTGCAAAAGATGTTTTACCTTGGTCACCGAATCGTTCACATTGATCGCTGGCACGCCCAATCGTCCCTCCTTGAACATTTTGTACAGATTGTGCACTCCGGTGGTTGTCTCCTCGCTCAGACCCTTGATGCCCTTCAGATAGTCGGGGAAACGCTCATGTACCAAATTGGTCAGATCACCGCCGTCATCCAGGATCATGTTCAGGGGCTGGCCATCGGGGAAGACGAGCGTCTGTTCAATGCACCACGTGTACTCCTCATCGGTTTCACCCTTCCATGCATACACTGGGACTCCAGTGGCAGCGATTGCCGCCGCCGCATGATCCTGTGTGCTGAAAATATTGCAGCTCGACCATTGCACCTAGTGTAGAGAAGGAATATTTGAACCAACTGTTCATCTAGTGGAAGACCTAGCTTAAGGCTGCTAATTTGGCTAACCTTCCATATTTTGTGACGAAATCATCAAGAACTGATTGTGCAAAGGAAATGAAATTGTTGACAAAGCAAATCTTGATTAGGATCTGAACATGCCTTCGCCTTCTAATTTACATATGGAAGTAAACAACTTAGCATATCAATGGGTTCTTGTGCTGTGACCCCCTGGTGATCCCTCCTAGAGATTATTTGTATTTTTTGTTTGTTTGCTATCAGTGTTGGCGCCTTGAACTCACGCGCGACCCCCAAGCGAGAAAATAGAAATTTTGGTATTGTTATTTCGTTCAATTTGTGATAAGGACTACGGGCACATAGTAACAGAGCTAGAAGGGATTCTTGACTTACCTGAGCACCCAGCTCAACGAGGGTCTCGATCAGCACGGCCGTTTGTACGGTCATGTGGAGGCAGCCGGTGATACGGGCGCCCTTTAGGATTTTCGATGGGCCGTACTTCTTGCGGCATGCCATCAGGCCGGGCATCTCGTTCTCCGCAATGATAATCGCTTTGCGGCCCCATTCAGCCAGACTGATATCGGCTAGAAGACAGACAGAGATAAGATACAATCGGCACACAATATAAACAACGATTAGCACAACGTGCTTTAACCTCTAGCAACATGTGCGCATGCATAAAAAAAAAAAAATGAAAAACAGCATATGTGCGTCCGTGTGGCCAAATTTGCCGGTATAGAATGCGCTGGTTTTATTTTTAACTCACCAACTTTGTACGCGGGCTTGGACATCTTGGATGGGATTGCGAGTACAAAAATAGGATTAAGAGCTGACAACGTAGAGCTGGGAAACCATCGATGCAACCATCGATTACATCGATGGATTTTAATTTTTATGATATATCGATGGACTTTTGTCGATATCGATATATCGCCGCTTTGAGTAACAAATCAAACATCACAGCAGTTGTAACGGACAATGCAGCCAGCATGATACGAGCGTGTGAAATATTACAAAAAAGACACTTTCCTTGCTTCACACACACGCTAAACCTGGTTGTTCAGGATTTAATGGGTGAAGTATTTATAAAAGAAATTGTCAGCAGTGTCAAAAGAATTGTCACGTTCTTTAAGAGCAGCTCTGTTGCAACCGCAAAATTTAAGAACGCTCAAAATACTGACAGCCCTTTAAATTTGCTGCAAGAAGTGCCGACAAGGTGGAACAGCGCGTTCTATATGCTGCAACGGGTCTTACAGACAAGGGAGCCGCTTATTGCGACACTTTTAAAATCGCAAAATGCGCCTACTCCCCTATCTGAAGACCATTTCCGCATTGTACAAGATTTATGCTCTGTTTTGGAGCCGTTTGAGACGGCAACAAAGCACACATCGGCTTCTAAAACTGTAACGGCTTCGCTGGTCATACCGGCAATATTGGCTTTGACCAAATCTTTAGAGTTGCTGTTGCCAAATATGAAGACATCTGTTGGCAGTGATGCATGCAAATTTTTAATGAACGGAATTAAAAAAGACTATATCCGTATGAAGGTAGAACAGTCACAAGGCTAGCGACTTTGCTGGACCCCCGCTTTAATAAAGATGGGTTCCAAAATGTATTTAACGGGCAGCAGGCAGCACAAATACTCGAGGATGAGCTTGCCGTCTTTCAGAATACGAAAGTTCCTGAAATTGAAGAGGAACTACCAAAAGAGAACGATTCCTCATTTTTATTTACATTTATGGACAAAAAAATATCAGAAAAAAGATCAACGGGACGTGCAGATGCGATTGTTATGATGAGGCAGTACTTGGAGCAACGACATGCATCTCATGACATCGATCCGCTACAGTTTTGGAAGGTAATTTATAGAACGCTTTCATTTTATAGTTTTAATGATCCGTTTTGTTTCAGATTAACGAACACCAATTAAATGCACTCAGCTATTGTGCTATTAAATACTTAGCTATTCCAGCTAGCTCTGTGGAAAGTGAGCGCATTTTTAGCAAGGCGGGTGAATTGATTTCTGACCGCCGAGCGTCTTTGAAAGAAAAAAATGTCAATCAATTGATTTTTTTGAACAAAAATGAATGGCTGTTCCCTGAAAACAACAAGACTAATTAATATTTTAGTATTACTTTATTTTAGTAAATATTGAATATTTACTATATCTTTATTAATTTGTTATATTTTTATTTTTTATTTTGTCGATAAGAAAGAAAATGGATCTCTTTTATATTTAAGTTATCTTTCAAATCGTTATGTTGAATTTGTGTTATGACTAATTAATATTTTAGTATTACTTTATTTTAGTAAATATTGAATATTTACTATATCTTTATTAATTTGTTATATTTTTATTGTTTTTATTTTGTCGATAAGAAAGAAAATGGATCTCTTTTATATTTAAGTTATCTTTCAAATCGTTATGTTGAATTTGTGTTATGTTTTGGAAATGAAGATTTAATGAATTAAACTTTTATATTTTCTCTATATTTGTTTATACTCTTTATTCTTATTCTGTAAATATGTACAAGGAAAAGTATGAAATTACAAGAGCTTTATTTACATTTATTTCTATTATGAAAAGTACGACTTTTATACAAATAACGTTTAAAATTTAAAAGGAAAAAATTTTCGATGGAACCATCGATATAATCGATTATTTTTTCCATCGATGGGAAAACCATCGATGGAGCCTTCCATCGATGGTTTCCCAGCTCTATGACAACGACCGAGCTGACAACGCGCGCAACGGTAAGTGACCAAAAATATAAATCTCAAGATCGTATGAAATAAATCGTTCTATCGATTTACGCAATGCAATATGCAAGAGCTTATCGATATAAGTGAGCATTTGCTGCTCAAGTTAAATTAGCGTGTTCTGTCAGGAACTATCGATTACATCATAGTAGGCGTATAGCTACATAAACTACTTATATATATATTCATTACATTAGTAAACAACGTTCTGTGAGGAACACATTTCTAAAATTTTTTATTTATAAATCAAGCAAATTATTAAAAATCTTAATCGTGTATTGTGCAATACTTATCGGCGTGTGAGCAAATTGTATATGTACATGACAGAAAGTTGTCTAGCGCGTTTTCAACCTTTTATAAATTGCTTATACTTACATCAAAATTATATTTGGCAAACCATTTTATACTCAAATGCAAATTTTTTTAAATAATCGAACCGCGCCTTCTGACGATAGTTGGTAAGATTTACAGCACTGCTGGTTATTGCAGCAAACGTGAATTGCCGCACACAGAGATATCGGCGCCATTTTATTTCTCGTCACTCGTCACTCGCTCAATTTCTATCCGCTACTCGTTGCCCCTGGCACACACGCGTTTTCCAAATCGTGCTTTTTTTCGCTCTCAGTTTATTTTTTAGTGTGCGAATTAAACAATTCAATCAGTTAAGCAATCAATTCGCGATATATATGTGCTGGTCAACAAATGACAAATGCATCTAATGCCCTAGCTTTGTGCGCTCATAAATTAAATTGAGTACGTGAGTTGTGCGTTTTTTTTTTTGTTGGGCCGAATGCAAAGTACGACGGCGACGCACAGCTCGACCGCAACGCGACGTTGATGTCAGTTTAAGTGTGTGTGAGTGTTTGTGTGTGTGCAATAAAAAAAAAACTACGAATTGCGAAAGAGCAAAAAAGCAAGAAAAAAAAAAAGGAAGACATAATTCTACGTTCAGCAATAAAAAAAAAAGCGGAGACGAGAGCCCAAAGACTGCGTAAAACATACAAAAGAGGCGCGCGGCGTGAAATGCGCTAATAAAGTAATAACAGCCCATCATTGTTCGGGGAGGGGAGGGGTAAGTGTATGTGTGCAAACGGCTGCGTGGCTCGCATTATATACATAAGTATATAAATAAGTACCAAATCAAGTAAAAAATGAGTTGACAAATTAGTTACTAAAAAAAACATAGGAAAAAATCAGAACTCGTTATAAATAGTTCAAGCAACAAAATGCTCGTTCGTACGCATAGCAAGGCCAAGCGCTTTAAGTGTTAAACAAAATTAATGAAACTAAAAATGCAAAAAAGAAAATTGAAACAAAATACTTGGCGATCGTGGCGCCAAAGTGCAAACTGGAGTTGGTCCAGAATCAGAAACCGCTAAAAAAAATTGAGTCGTGTAGTAGACAAGAGAGCGCCGCGTGTGTTGGAATCCCATAGTGACACTCACACGCACACACACATGCAGCAAAAATACACACGTACACAAAACTCGCATTGAACACACAAACACACACGCATAAGGAGACGCTCACGCGGAATTGCAACAGTGTGACCATCTTTAATTTTAGCTTTATTCTCTTCTATTCAGCTTGGCGTGCGATTGTATGCTTGTGTGCAGTGTTGCATTTTGTGCGTGGACGGGGGGCCGGCTAAAATCCAATGATGTCCGCATTTGAGGATGGCCAACAACAACCACAAGAAGAACAGCAACAACAACAAACTCAAACGCCGCGCACTCCACTAAGACTTACTAATGAAGCCGCTAACAACAATAACACCAGCAGTAGCAGTAGCAGTAGCAGCGGCAGCGGCAGCGGCAGCAAAACCAACAGCAATAATAATGTGAGTACAGCTGCAGCGGTAGCTGCTTTTGCATTCGCCTTTGCCTCCGATTCTAATCTTTGTCCACTATCTCAATTCTCTAGTCCATCATGGGCAAAGTAAAATTACGCGTATCTAGCATACTTCCGGATTCGCTGAGCAAATGGTTCTCACCCAGTGCTGCTGCTAATGTAAATAACAATGCCACGGAACAAGAATCCTCAACATCAAACTCACCGTCGCAGTCGCAGTCCCAACAGTCAACGGCTCAGCTCAATGGCAGCGCCTTGCTGACCACAGAATTCAAACCGAAGCGCAGTCGTCGTCGCATACAGCTGGAAGCTGATGATGCTGGTGATAATGCCGTTGATGACGGTACCAGTGCGCAGGATCTGAATGAAGAGGAAGTCCAGCTGGCCGATAATATAGCTGAACATGATCTGGCCGGCGAGGATGAGCAGACGCGTCGCAACGAATATAATGTTAGCCTTCTGCGTAAACGTCAATTGATAGCCAGTGACGACGACGACGACGACGATGATGAGGATGAGGAGGGCGAGGACGAGGACGACGATGAGCTCGATGAGGGCACACAGCAGAATAACTATCAAATGCAGCAGGCAAATCGCAGTGTTAATTATCGCAGTAGTGCGGCACAGCCGCTACAAAAACGCAAGCGTATTGAGGTAAGTTATCGATATCTGTCACACTTTGATGCAGAGCTAAATGTATAGGTGTTAGGCTGCCTATGGGTATAGCTTAATTACCCATCTATGCCTTAATAGCCAATTCTGTCTTTCATTTAGCTTAACAATTTATAATCGATAGCATTAACTTATCGAGCAAGTCGATTATTATTTGATAGCACTTATTTTATTATAGACTATGACGATTATAAATTGCTTTACCATATCCTTTGCTCTCGATAACTTTGCAAATCCTGCCATTTTGCTTAGCTAATCGCTATCGATAGCAGATAATATAGCAATACTATTAATATAGCAATACTATTAATCTATAGATTTATCATTGTATTGTATTAGCACATCTCTCGATAGCTCTTAATTGACTTTCATTTGCTCTGTTTGCAGCCAACTGAAACTCCGTTTAGCCCTCAGTTCAGCGCCCAACAACGTCGTCCCCCACAGCTGCTTTCCTCGACGCCCGCTATTAGCGACGCAGTGCGCAGCCACTTGACACCTCATCGCTTCTCGACGCATTTGAACCTGTACGGAAATCAGCGTCAGCGCGAGCCCGCCTACAATTTCATGTCCACCTCGGCCGGTGGCAGCAACAGCAACATCGGCAACACCAACATCAACAACATCATCAACGAAGCAGCTGTTGCCACCAGCGGTGATTTGCCAATGAGGTAAGCCTTCGTCCTATATCGCAATCGCAAATCCAATCGAAATCGATATATCAAATGCTAATCTCTCATAATCTTTCACCTTCCATTGATGCAGCTCGCGACGCTCGTTGAATATTGCGCCAATGACTGAACGCCGCGAGACGGCGCTGCCCAGCTACAAGCGACAATCGCTGCTGGGTCATCGCGGGCTGACGACCAACTGGCGCAGCTATCAGACCATCAACGAGGAGGCACCCAACGAGGAGCAGCAGCAGCAGCAGCAGCAGGCAAACAATAATAATAATAACACTATAAAATTAACTAAACGTAGCACAGATTTGCAATCTGAATGCGAGAGTAATGAGAGCCAGGCAGCGGCTGGACGTATGCACAACAACAACAACATCAGCAGCTACAACAACATCATCAAACAGAATAACAATAGCAATAGCAACTCGTTATTTTATGGCAATTTACAGAGCCGCAAATCGGTATTCAATCAAAATGTGGCGTCATCAATGCTGCACCAGAATCAACTTCATCATAATTCAACATTATCGCTCAACTCATTGAATAATCGTCGCCGTTTCAATGCCTCCATATATGGCAGCACATCGGCATTGAGCGATAGCCGACTGTTAAGCACTACCAGCAGCAACAGTAACAGTATCCTAACTGGGAACTCACCATTCTATCAGGGACCCACCGCTTTTGGCGGCAGTTCGGCAAACAATCGTTGCTTTAGCCAAGGCAATTTGACAAACATTATCAATTCTGGTGGCAGCTCGCCGGCGGCATCGAATAGCGATAGCGTTTGCAGCAACAGCAATCAGCAATTGTTCTTGGGACGTCATACAATTGGCGGCAACATTGGCAGCTACGGCATGAAGCCCGTCGAGATGCGTCCCCGTGCCAATCTCTCTTCAATAGGCGTTGCCAAGGACAGCAGCGGGCTCAATGTGACTGGCCTGTCGCAGACAGCTCAACGTATACTCAATCTGCTTGAGAATCATCGAACGCCTCTAATGGATGCCAAGAAAATGGGCAGCACGTTGCGTGAACTTAAGATGCAGCGGACCTCTAGAAATTTGAACAACGCCAGCATCAACAACAACATCAGCTGCAACAACCATAGCAATAAACCGTACGCCTATCCAAATCATTCGCGTGCTGGCACCGGCAACAACATCACCATCTGCAACAGCCGCAACAGCACCGCTGCCGATTTGGAATGCAAGTCCAACCTGTTGGTGCCGACCATGTTGCAATTGCTTGAGCGTCGTCGCTTGACTCGTGTCTCGGGAAGTACACGTACTTTGGTCGATTCCATGCAGCTGGAGGAGCAACAGAGGCTGCATCATCGCCCACAGTCACAGCAGCAGCAGCAGCAGCAGCCGCTGCAACAGCCTGCAAATGCGACACCAAACAGTTTCAATAATAGCAACAAATCAACGAACTCGGGCTCGGGGACCCAGA